>NW_013954345.1:6962-14425 GCF_001266775.1 Austrofundulus limnaeus | reverse complement strand
GAAATACCCCACCCAACACTGACCCCTACTGGTACAATTTTGTACCATTTGTTCTGATCAGTGGTTTTGTACCTCTGAAGGTCCACAGTAAATCACCTCAGGGGTACATCTCTGTACTTACAGGGTACTTTCCTGATTAAAGTACCTTTTGGGTACAAAAGTTGACCTTTATTTTTTTGTGTGTAGTTAAGGACTCATGATAATTATCAATAAAATTATTATTGATAATAAGTGATCAGAACTGTGTGCAGCAGATTATCTGAGTCCAGAGTTCTCAGTCTGAAACCTCCTGGAGCTCTTCTGTGTGACTTTAGTTGTGACAGAGTGTGGATGGTTGATTGTCTCTTTTGTGTCCCTGATTGAGACTGGAGACCTGTCCAGGTGTCTCTGGTGAACTGGAGACCTGTCCAGGTGTCCCCTGTCTTCAACCAAATGCAGCGAGGACATGTTCTAGCCCCACCCTGACCCTGATTATGAACAAGGACAGGAGGAGGATTTTTCTTTATAGCAGGAAACAGATATTTAATTATAAAACATGATTTATTTTATGTTAATCTGAACCAGTTTATTGTTGTTTGTAAATATATTTAACAGTTTTGTAGGAATGAACACGTTTGTAATGTTTGTTCAAAAATAAACCTGCTTCTTTTATGACTTCTGTAACATGTTTTGAATAAAATATTATCAGTAAAAACCTCAAATCATGTCAGTTCTAATAATTATTAGAACTAGAAGAACTAACTTTGCAGAGTTTCCCCAAGGATTTTTTTAACCATGGTGGTGACCTCTCATGTGGCGGTTTGACAAAATCTGGTTGTCCTCAAAACATTTTGGTTGTCCAAAAAATATCTTAACAAAATACAATTTAATAAGTAGGCTATATTGTTCTGTATACGAAGTTTACTATATACAAATGTTCTCAGACAGCAGGTTGACAGTTTTAGGAGCTGCTTGAGGAGAACTTCCTCGTTCTCCTCCTCATCCTCTTCTTTGAAAATGAGATTAAAAAAAACAAACATCCAGCATCCATAAGCTTTCTGCTTACAGGTCAAACATTTTTATTTAAATAGGAGTACACTGAGTACTTATTAAAAGTTACAGTTTAGTGTTCTTAGGACTGAAGACTTTCAGAGGAAAGAGGTTTTAAATATATTTTCTATAAATTTAGTGTTTTCAACTGAGGAGCTTTGATATATTTATTTTAAATTAATTATAGCAGAGGAAGTTCTCTGCACAGAAAAAAATATCTTTACTGTTTTTTAATCAAATTGACAACTCCAGTAAAGTTATTGTGTAATTTAAAGGCATTGAAACACCTGGTTAAATTTAGAAGGTGTGATTAACTACAAACATCTGAAGCTGACTCAGAGAACTCTGTGATTTTAGAAAAAATAAAAGTCAAATGTAGACACATCTTTAAGAGACTCCCCTCCTCCTCCCCACCCCGCGCAGCTGAGGTCTGCTTGCACCTCCTCTCCACCTGTGTCGTGTGATTAATACGGATTTTTGCGCAAACGTCTGAAGGGGTTGACATGTATGATCTTATGTCCTGGGCCGGGACTTAAATTTCATACATGCCAACCCCTTCAAACCTTTAACGTGTATGAACTTTAAGTCCTGGGCCGGGCTGGTCAGAGCTGCGCTTCTGTTGGACAGTTGCAGCCGGTCTCGCTGCACCTCGCTTTAAAAACAGTCAGCTGATCGTTCGCGGTTTTGTTGCGCTCGTGACGTGAATACACAGGGGACATGCTGCGAAGTGCTTTTAGAAATATAATAAATATAAAATACGACATAATCCTCGGTGGAATATAGTCCAGGAAACGCGTGCGTTCCCGAGAGGTATTCACCTGCAGCTGATTGAAGCTGAACCCCCACCTGCAGAGAGAGAGAGAAAAAAGGCAGTAGGACTAATTATTGATAAGGTAACCATGATGTGGTTTCACCTGTCACATTTTATTTTAAAGAAAGAAAAAGTAGCTTGCAAAGCTGTGGCATCGGTGCAACGTGATTAAAAGCAGAGTTGCGCGTCTAATCACAAACACACACACGTCTTCCTATCTTTGTAAGGACCACACACAGCGCTCAGCCTCACGCTGCACTGTCTTTTTCCCCAGTTTTGGTGAGAGGTGGATATGGAGGAACGCAAAAAAATAGCTCTCGACTTGATCTGGCCTTATTTAAATAAAAATGACTACATGCCATGAAATTCTTAGAGGGGCGGGCCGTTTCGTTGGCAGGCATAGTGGGTTTTTTTTTGGGGGGGGGGGGGTAACGCTAAGCAGAGACTCATCTTTTCTATAATATGGGACAAAGACATGTTCTATTAAAGTTAATATTGTTTCGTTAAAAGGGCTGAAACAGCTCTCAGAACAGCCTGTGTGCACCTCGGCGCGCTCCCGTAACAGTGCTGCCAAGGAGAGGAGTTTGGTCACGCGTGCAAAGTTGGACATATTGTGTTCGACAACGAAGCTCTGAATACGTAAACTTATAGTGTTAGATTTTAGATAGCAACGTCTCTGGTAGCTCGGGAGCAAAGTGTGGAGAGAGGACGGGGTTTGCTCGCTCAGGACAAGAGCTGAAGGCTGACTGTTGTTTATCCTGCAGCTTCATCGACATCAGAAAGACCTGCTCTGCTCTGATTGGTTGATTTGTTGAACGCACCGTCTATATCAGACTGGGCGGCTTGAGACTGCAACAGAAAACGAGCAGGTTTCTCTTTTCCTAATTTTTTTAAATACTGAAAATACCAACATGGGCAAAATGACGTCGGTTATTGTCATAAATGTCGGAATCAGTTGTTTTTCGGTTTATTGTCCAGGCCTAGATGGAGGACCTCAGTTATAAGGCAATATACTGTATTGTTGGCGCTAGCGCAAAGGCTAACAGGCTAAGCTGGGGTTCTTCTTCCATGAAGCAGCTCTGTTGTCCTCCATTCACATTTTCATTTACAGGCTGAGTCATTTCTACCTTCTCCTCCCTGTCAATGCTCTCTGGTTTCATTTAAAAGAGCCAATCATCAGATGTTGTCAAAAATTAACCTTCAGGGTGGATATAGCTCACCAGCTCACCAGCAGCCTTGCACCGAGGACCTATCCATGTCATCATTTACCCAGAATGCTTTGCGTGTAAATAAAATGGCCTCGTCCGTGTAATATACAGTGGGGAGAACAAGTATTTGATGCACTGTTGATTTTTCAGGTTTTCCCACTTGCAAAGCTTGTAGATGACTGTTATTTTTATCATAGGTACCCTTCAACTGTGAGTGATGGAATCTAAAACAAAAATCCAGAAAAATACAATGTATGATTTTTAAATAATTAATTTCCATTTTATTGTGTGAAATAAGTATTTGATACACCAGAAAAATGACACTTAATATTTGGTACAGAAACCTTCGTTTGCAATTACAGAGATCAGATGCTTCCTGTAGTTCTTGACCAGGTTTGCACACACTGCTGCAGGGATTTTGGCCCACTCCTCCATACAGATCTCCTCCAGAGCCTTCAGGTTTCGGGGCTGTCGCTGGGCCACACGGACTTTAAGCTCCCTCCAAAGATTTTCTATTGGATTCAGGTCTGGCTAGGCCACTCAGGACCTTAAGATGTATCCTACGGAGCCACTCTTTAGTTGCCCTGGCTGTGTGTTTTGGGTCGTTATCATGCTGGAAGACCCAGCCACGACCCATCTTCAGTGCTCTTACTGAGGGAAGGAGGTTGTTGGCCAAAATCTCACAATACATGGCCCCATCCATCCTTCCCACAATATGGTGCAGTTGTCCTGTCCCCTTTGCAGAAAAGCATCCCCAAAGAATGATGTTTCCACCGCCATGCTTCACGGTTGGGATGGTGTTCTTGGGGTTGTACTCATCATTCTTCTTCCTTCAAACATGACGAGTGGAGTTTAAACCAAAAAGTTCTATTTTTGTCTCATCTGACCACATGACCTTCTCCCATTCCTCCTCTGGATCATTCAGATGGTCATTTGCAAACATCAGACGGGCTTTGACATGCGATGGCTTGAGGAAGGGCACCTTGCGTGCACTGCAGGATTTTAATCCTTGACGGCGTAGAGTGTTACTGATTGTTTTCTTTGAGACTGTGGTCCCAGCTCTATTCAGGTCATTGACCAGGTCCTGCCGTGTAGTTCTGGGCTCATTCCTCACCTTCCTCAAGATCAGTGATGCTCCACGAGGTGAGATCTTGCATGGCGCCCCAGACCGAGGGAGATTTTCCGTTATTTTGTATTTCTTCCATTTTCTAATAATTGCACCAACTGTTGTTGCCTTCTCACCAAGCTGCTTGCCTATTGTCCTGTAGCCCATCCCAGCCTTGTGCAGGTCTACAATTTTATCCCTGATGTCCTTACACAGCTCTCTGGTCTTGGGCATTGTGGAGATGCTGGAGTCTGATTGAGTGTGTGGACAGGTGTCTTTTATACAGGTAACGAGTTCAAACAGGTGCAGTTAATACAGGTAATGAGTGGGGGAAAGAGGAGCCTCTTAAAAAAGAAGTTACAGGTCTGTGACAGCCAGAAATCTTGCTTGTTTGTAGATGACCAAATACTTATTTCACACAATAAAATGGAAATTAATTATTTAAAAATCATACATTGTATTTTTCTGGATTTTTGTTTTTAGATTCCATCACTCACAGTTGAGAGTACCTATGATAAAAATTACGTTCTTCTACATGCTTTGCAAGTGGGAAAACCTGAAAAATCAACAGTGTATCAAATGCTTGTTCTCCCCACTGTACTTGTAAAAATTTTCAAAACTAAACAGCCTACAGTATTTTTACAGTCTTTATTGTACTGTTAAAATACTGTATATGTTTATCAAATAAATTCTAATGTTACAACTAATCAGGGATCCCTTTAAGACTCACTGCAGAGCAGGGAAATAAAACATGCTGGATAGGGGTCCTTGAGGACAAGGATTGAGAACCACTGGTTTAGACAAACAATACATAGTTAAAAAAATAATGTTCAATTCTTTTTCTTTTTTTAGGTGTCTTTTATGAATAATCAAAAGCAGCAAAAGCCAACGCTAACCGGCCAGCGTTTCAAAACGAGGAAAAGAGGTGACCCTACTGTTCACTGCTTTAAATATATGTTTTCCTATCTATACCTAAAAGGCTTTTTTGTTGTGTCCACTTTAACAGATGAAAAGGAGAGGTTTGACCCAACTCAGTTTCAAGAAAGTATTGTACAAGGCTTGAATCAAACTGGCACTGATTTGGAAGCAGTTGCAAAATTCCTTGATGCTTCTGGCGCCAAACTCGATTACCGCCGGTATGCAGAGACACTTTTTGACATCCTTGTGGCTGGCGGGATGCTTGGTGAGACACTGTGGGACTATTATAAAGTTGCTAATCCTGGTTTTTACTTTTTGCTACTATTTTTTTTATGTTTTTAAATTTAAATATTTGTTTCTGTTTTCCTTTAGCCCCAGGCGGGACTCTGTCTGATGACATGACCCGCACTGAGTTCTGCCTCTTCACGGCACAAGAAGATCTAGAGACAATGCAAGCATATGCTCAGGTAAACAGCATAACGGGGCATTTATTTGTTTATGTTCTGAGTGAATGTTGTCTTGTTTGTTTCTGTTTTTAAAGGTTTTTAACAAACTAATAAGGCGTTACAAGTACCTGGAGAAGGGTTTTGAAGAGGAGATCAAAAAAGTGAGTGTTTGAAATGTTACATTTGTGTTTGTGCAGAGCATGGCTTCTTTTTGTGCAGTTTTTGTACAGTTAGTTCCAGCTCATACAAAATTTTATTTTGTTGACAGAGCTGACAATTTGGTAGTTGTTTAAAGGTAAAATTAGACTATAGTTGTAAATGGACTCCAAAAAGTGTTTATTCATAGCTGCATTCTGATATGAGACTCTTTAAGTTGGCAGCTTTCAGATCTGAGTATTTGTCATGCCAGCTGGAGTAAAAGTAGCTGGTAATGTTTCCAAATTTTCAAACTTTGGACACAACAAACCTGTTTCTCTTGTAGTTGTTGCTGTTTCTGAAGGGTTTCACTGAGTCTGAGCGCAACAAGCTCGCCATGCTGACTGGCATCCTGTTGGCCAATGGCAGCATATCTGCCTCCATCCTGAGCAGCCTCTTCAATGAGAACCTTGTCAAAGAGGGTGAGAACATTTGGTTTGATCCTGCGCAAAATATTTTCCTGTTTTTTCTTCAGTCAAAATGTAGCTTGAGTTGTTTTTTAGGAGTCTCTGCAGCATTTGCTGTCAAGCTGTTCAAATCGTGGATCAATGAGAAGGACATCAACTCAGTTGCTGCTAGTCTCCGCAAAGTTGGGATGGACAACAGGCTTATGGTAAGTTCATGATATAAATCATGGACAATGTTTAGTTTTGTCTTGATCGTTTGGATAATTGTTGAATGTTTTCACCACTCAGGAACTCTTTCCTGCCAACAAACGGAGTTGTGAGCATTTTTCTAAGTACTTTACCGATGCTGGGCTAAAGGAGCTGTCCGACTTTGCTCGCAACCAGCAATCGATTGGTGCCCGGAAGGAGCTGCAGAAAGAGCTCCAAGAGATGATGTCTCACGGCGACCCTCTGAAGGAGGTGAGTTTATGACTACTCTTTGACAGTTTGTGTAAAGAAGCCTGACATTTAGGGTTTTAAAAATGAGCTAAGTCATATGGAGGACTTAAACTGACATAATTAGAAATAAGAGCAGATATACAAATGGACCAATTAGGCATGGGCCGAATACCGGTTTCAAGGTATACCGTGATATGAAAAAAATCACAGTTTCAAAACCACTAAATTTTTCTGTCATACCGTGCCTATGTTATAAGCGTTTTTTGTTTATTTTTCCTCTGGTCTGTGCAGTTGCAGACTTTCCTCCGCGCACTCCCGCAGCAGACTGCCTGCCGGCACTGTCAGCTCTGCAGCGGTTGTGTGATGGCTGAAGAACAGAGTTCCCCAAACTTTTTCCCTGTCTAAAATAATAAATCCAGCAATATGAAAATACTTAGGATGACGGCAATGTGGACCATGGAGGCAACACATCTAACATGATCACAGCTCCAGGTAAAGTTTATGCTATCTTGAAATGATCAAGCTACAATGGGGAGAACAAGTATTTGATACACTGTTGATTTTTCAGGTTTTCCCACTTGCAAAGCTTGTAGATGACTGTAATTTTTATCATAGGTACTCTTCAACTGTGAGTGATGGAATCTAAAACAAAAATCCAAAAAAAAAACCAAAAACAATGTATGATCTTTAAATAATTAATTTCCATTTTAKTGTGTGAAATAAGTATTTAATCATCTATCAACCAGTAAGAATTTTGGCTCTCACAGACATGTTAGTTCTTCTTTAAGAAGCCCTCCTGTTCTCCACTCATTACCTGTATTAACTGCACCTGAAGCCGAAACCTGAAGGCTCTGGAGGAGATCTGTATGGAGGAGTGGGCCAAAATTCCTGCTGCAGTGTGTGTAC
>NW_013954345.1:0-5962 GCF_001266775.1 Austrofundulus limnaeus | reverse complement strand
GGTGAAGGCGGGCAGGTCCCGCTCACGTAAACCTGTTCATAATGAACCCGCAGCGCTGATCCAAAAGAGGCGTGGAGCAGCTGAATGAAATGGAATGGAAATTAATAATTTAAAATCATACATTGTAGTTTTTCTGGATTTTTGTTTTAGATTCCATCACTCACAGTTGAAGAGTACCTATGATAAAAATTACAGTCATCTACAAGCTTTGCAAGTGGGAAAACCTGAAAAATCAACAGTGTTTCAAATACTTGTTCTCCCTACTGTAACTGTAGCATCATTGTCAAACATATCACAGTATTACTGTGGCTCAATGCGTCGGTCACAGCTTGTCTGCAAAAATGAGTTGCTGGATTGGTAAGTTTTAAGTGAACGGCGATTAAATTGCCTCCTTTAACCGAGCAGATCGTTAGCTGAACGTGCATTTCTTAAACACACATTCATAGTTGTGATTTCTTGTTTCAGTGTGCGTGTAATTATATAATCTTTATGTTAAACGCGTTGTCGTTTAAAATAGGGATGTCCCGATCAGATACTCAGTATTGGTATTGGTGGCAGATTTTAGTCGTGATCGGACCGATCCAGTTTTCGCAACAGTTTTCAGTATCATCATGCTTTACAACTGCCATTAAGGAGTCAACACACACAAGCATGCAACCATGTCCACAGCGTGGGAACACTGTCCAATGGAAAACAATGATGCTGAAACTGCATCTTGCAAAATCTGCAAACTGTATGTTTCTTGTGGTGGGAACAGTAGGGCTCGCTGCTGTTACTACTACCAACCTTGTCACTTGGAAAGAAATAAAGCTATCGGATCGGTATCGGAAATACTAATCATTAAAAAAATCAGATTGTATTGGGAGCCAAAAAATCTGGATCGGGACATCTCTAATTTAAAATACAGTAAAAACTCCCAACGTGATATATTACTTCAATAAAAAGACTTGTCGTGCAGTATACACTGATTTGTCTTAACAAGTAAAGCCGTAGAAAAGCAGTTATCTTTTTAGATGTAAACTTTATCAAGATAACCTAATTGGATTATGTGCTTAAAATCACAAGTACAGATGCACACAGGTAAATGAAATTTCAGCATAACACCTGTTGAATAGGATAATAGAAAAGATGTTTTCTTTTTTTGTTTTAAATACAAATTTCAAAACAAAATTTTTAGAGCTGTAATCATAATACCGTCATACAGCGAAATCGTGATATTTTTGCCCAAGGTTATCATACCGTCATAATTTCATACCGTCCCATGCCTAGGACCAATAAATGAATCCACTCAAAATGCACCAATTAATTGTAAAGGAGATCTTGTTTTATAATTTAATTGGCCTTTTTATATTTATTTTTCTAGCTTAGTTCTAACAAATCCATATTTTAACAAATAACTTAAACTTTACTGTTTTAAAACATTCTATATTTTTTGTTTTTCCTTTTACTTGTACATGAATTTGTCTCTATAAAATGTTTTTATTTTTTAAATAGTTTTTTCCTCACATGTCTTTATTTCCATGTGTTTCTTTTACACTTTTCTGTCTCCTGTTTTTTTTACTTAACCTTATTCATTTCTGCATCATTATGCAAATAAGGTGGGCTGCCCTTCTTGGGTCAGCTCCTGCTTCTTCCTGTCTATTTACCAATAGTAGAGACAGTAAAAAAACAGTAAAATTTAAATTATGTGCTAAAATATATCATTTGTTGGAGCTAAACTGGAAAATTAATATGAAGGTCACTTAAATTATAAAACATGAGATGAAGTTCTCCTTTTATTAATTGGTACATTTTTAAAATTATTTATGTATTTATCGGTCCATTTATATACACTGCTCAAAAAATAAAGGGAACACTTAAATAACACAAGTAAATCAAACTTCTGTGAAATCAAACTGTCCACTAAGGAAGCAACACCGATTGACAATCAGTTTCACATGCTGTTGTGCAAATGGAATAGACAACAGGTAGAAATTATTGGCAATTAGCAAGACACAAAGGAGGAGTGGTTCTGCATGTGGGGACCACAGACCACTTCTTCGTACCTTTGCTTTCTGGCTGATGTTTTGGTCACGTTTGAATGTTGGTGGTGCTTTCACACTCATGGTAGCATTAGACGGATTCTACAACCCACACAAGTGGCTCAGGTAATGCAGCTCATCCAGGATGGCACATTAATGCGAGCTGTGGCGAGAAGGTTTGCTGTGTCTGTCAGCGTAGTGTCCAAAGGCTGGAGGCGCCATCAGGAGACGTGGAGGAGACTGTAGGAGGGCAACAACCCAGCAGCAGGACTGCTATCTCCACCTTTGCACAAGGAGGAACAGGAGTAGCACTGCCAGAGCACTGCAAAATGACCTCCAGCAGGACACAAACGTGCATTTGTCTGCACTAACGGTTAGAAACTGACTCCATGAGGATAGTATGAGGGCCAGACGTCCACAGATGGGGGTTGTGCTCAGAGCCTAACACTATGCAGGATGCTTGGCATTTGCCGGAGAACACCAGGATTGGCAAATTCGTCAATGGTGCCCTGTGCTCTTTACAGAGCGAGTAGGTTCACACTGAGCACATGTGACAGAGTCTGGAGATGCCGTAGAGAGTGATCTGCTGCCTTCAGCATGACCGGTATTGCCGTGGGTCAGTAATGGTGTGGGGTGGCATTTCTTTGGAGGGCTGTGTGCTCGCCAGAGGTAGCCTGATTGCTGTTAGGTACCGAGATGAGATCCACAGACCCCTTGTGAGACCATATACTGTTGCGGTTGGCCCTGGGTTCCTCCTAATGCAGGACGATGCTAGACCTCTTGTGGCTGGAGTGTGCCAGCAGTTCCTGCAAGATGAAGGCATTGAAGCTATGGACTGGTCCTCCCATTCCCAGACCTGAATCTGATTGAACACATCTGGGACATCTTGTCTCGCTCCATCCACCAACCAGTCTGTGGTTAGGACTGCCATGCTTAGTCGATGAATAATCAACTACTAAAATAGTCAACGACTAGTTTAATAGTCGATTAGTCTGTTTTTTTAAGTTTGTTTTTCTCTCCAAATTGCTTTGACACCTCCCACTGCCGCATCTGCCTTTCTGTCCTTGACACACTTGCGCAATAGTGGTGGTAACCGGGTAGGTTGTGGATGTCACAAGACATTATACAGACAGGCTCTGGTATCATGGTTACCTGGCAACGGAGCTCAAAAGTGTGGGATCATTTTAAGAACATGAAAGAGAAACCTGTGCAATGCAAGGCAGAATTTGCCTTCCATGGCAATTATTTTTAGTTAGCATATAGCTAAAATCTAATGATGGTTATATAATAGCAGCTGCATTCTGGCGCGATAAGCTGTATGTTTTATATTCAATTAACGTATGATCCATTAGTCGACTGATCGGGAAAAAAAATTGGTGATTAGTCGACTATAAAAATAATCGTTTGTGGCAGCCCTATCTGTGGTCACGTTGCACCACAGACTGTCCAAGAGTTAGTGGATGCTTTAGTCCAGGTCTGGGAGGAGATCCCTCAGGAGACCATTCGCCACCTCATCAAGAGCATGCCCAGGCATTGTAGGGAGGTCATACACGCACGTGGAGGCTATACACAATACTGAGCCTCATTTTGACTTGTTTTAAGGACATTACATCAAGGTCGGATTAGCCTGTGTGATCTCCACTTTAATTTTGTGTGTGACGGTAAATCCACGCCTTCATTACCTCCGCCAAGGGCGAGGTAATGTTTTCGGTCGCGTATGTCTGTCTGTCGTTCTGTCATTCTGTTGTTTTGTCTGTGGACAACATTACTCAAAAACTTGTGGATGGATTGTCATGACATTTTTACCACGCGGATCTAGGGCTGTGTATTGGCAAGAATTTGGCGATACATATCATACATATATGATACATATCATAACACAGAGGTCATGATACGATATATCCCGATATATTGCGATACTGTAAGCAAGGCAATATATTGCGATTATTTTGTCCAAAAATTCTATTAAATAAAAACTCTTACTGAAAAGAAAAAAAAAGAAAAGCTAATGTTTACTTACAATGTTAATGCTACCCTTACTCTCTGGTGCTCAAGAGGTAGAGGAGCCAAATGGCTGGCTCACTGCTGCCAACTAGTGGTTAGAGGCTGAACTACAACATAAAAATGTACGGTTGGCAAGAAGGTTGACATTTTAAACATTAATTAAAAATCGATACAGGGCTTTAGAATATCGATACAGTATCGGGAAATGAAATATCACGATATTTCAGTGTATCGATATTTTCTTACACCCCTAGTGGATACTGGCTCAAGTAAAACACTTTTAAATTTTGGTGATGTTCCAGATCACGATGCGGATACAGGAATTTTTTTCTTTTAACACTCTTGAGATCGGCAAAGCTGTGATGCTTTCACATGGCATGGGTTTCAAAGTGTCCAGCAGGTGGCACTGTAATATTGGTGTGCTCCTTTGTAACTCTATTACAGGATGGAGGAAATTGGTTTTGGAGGAGGTTTGCACTCTCCGAGTGCTTGTAATTGATTAATAAATTGGATTTCCATTGATGATTTTTGTGATTTTGTTGTCAGCACATTTAACTTTGTACAGAACAAAGTATTCAATGAGAATATTTCATTCTTTCAGATCTAGGATGCGTTATTTGAGTGTTCCCTTTATTTTTTGAGTAGTGTATTTCTGTTTTTATTTCTGATTATATCTGTTTCAGTTCTCCATAAAGGCAAGCTTATCAGAGAAAAATGTTTTTCTAATAGCAGAAACATGGCGTTTGTCTCTCAGATCATTGCTTTCACCAGAGAGGAGATGAAAAAGGCCAGCCTTTCTGAACAGGCCATGATCAGCATCATCTGGACCAGTGTGATGTACTCCGTTGAGTGGAACAAGAAGGAAGAGCTGGTTACTGAACAAGCCATCAAACACTTGAAGGTGTGCTGCTGCAAATTTAGTTTTTTAAACATTGGGAGTTGCATTCACTGCCAGTCAAAATGAAGGTTTTGCCAGATTCCAGACATTTGGACACTTGCCCAGCCTTACTTCTGATTGGTTCCTTGTGCTAATATTTTTATTTTTTTTTTATCAATCATTCTTCCATGAGTCATGAATCACTCAATCTCCTGTATTTGGCCCAATGCCCCAAAAAGCATTGTAGAGTCATAACTTCCTGTTTTCAACCAATGGCTTGTGGGTAATGAGGTTTAAAGCGGGCTATTATGTAAAATCTACACTTTTGAGCTTCATGTCATTCCCTTATCAAAAACATAACCAGATAGTTGCCTCGACCATTTAGAAATCCCCATATTTCTCCTGTTATAGACATGTGGAGCTGCCTAAACACTTTCTGGTATAGCCTTTGTACATAGCACCTTCCCTAGAGCTCAGTTTGCAACTGAGCTCCTGCCCCACAGAGCATCCCTCCATTGTTTGAAAATGTGCTGAAGTGGGAATATCAAAAACAGTAGGAGGTTCTTAACCCTCCTATTAAGTTTGTTTCTGAGGAACAACCATAATGTTCTTGGGTCAGTTTTTTTTTTTTTTTGATCAAGGTCTTTTTATTAATATATATTTTTTAACAAACCACAAAAAAGAAAAGACTTACAAAAACACAAAACAAAACACACACACCCAAAATCCCTCCCCTCCTATACCGGATCCACTGAAATAACAAAAATCGATCTAGTATTCATCAAGTGATACAATGAACAGGTTTGTGTATAATGAATCAATATTTAACCTTTACACAAAATTATCTGCCGAAATTTTTTCTACGTAAGATATAAATGGCTGCCAAATGTCAAAATTTTTTTACAGATCCCCTGACAGTATATCTAATCTTCTCTAAATGAATGTAAGACATAACTTCTCTTAACCAATGACCATATACTGGAGGATGTGGATCCTTCCATCGAAGAAGAATAAGTCTTCTAGCCAGTAGAGAGCAGAAAGTTAACACCGTCCTCTGATG
>NW_013954344.1:40046-40413 GCF_001266775.1 Austrofundulus limnaeus | reverse complement strand
AGTTTTCTAAGCTTGTCGGGATCCAAAAAAGGTTCTCCAAGAATTATTTCCCTTTGACTAATCAGAGCCAGGCAGCGGCCTAAGTGGTGCAAATAGGTCTCTCGTTCAATGCCACAGGCATCAAACAAACTATTGTTGTGGAGTCCCATCAACATTTTGTGGCGATTGAGCAAGCTGGCAATTCTCCCACCCATCAACTTGGATAAACTGCTGATAAACAGATTGCAGTCAGTATTTTTTGGGTTTCTGTAAGTGACTGGTTGTGGTTTCCCCAACTTCAGCTTAAACTGAATTTGTCAATGGTCTGACATAGTTTCCTCTGTGGACACCTCCCAGTCACATATTTTGTTTACCAAGTCCATAGACC
>NW_013954344.1:38496-39046 GCF_001266775.1 Austrofundulus limnaeus | reverse complement strand
CCACACACCTCCACCCTCTCCATTTTCAACTGCACTCATGTAGGGTTTTGGGGGCACAGGTGTGTTACAACGGCAACAATTTTACATCTTTGTTTGCTAGACCACCTGGGCTCCAATTTTACTGTACATCCTAGACATTTACTTATAACCTTATATCCTCATAACATTTACACATAGGAACTTGGGAGTGGGCACTTATGCATGTAAGGGCGGGATTAGTCAGTCTCGCCACTGATGCCTGTGCCCACTCTCAATGTTTGCTTTTAGACAATTAGGGTTTGGGGTTAGAGTTGGGGTGGAGGGGAAACTGGCATAATGCTGGCCTCTGCCCCGTCTTCTTCCCCGTTTTAATTGCATTTATAGAACAACATGCATCATCAGTACATTTGAAGGTGGGGGTGTGTGTGTCGGGGTCTTTTTCACTCCCCTGAACCCCGCTGGCTGTCTGGGGGTGGGGTCCTGGGGTGGGGCTGACCGTCTGGTGGGGCCTGGGCTGTGGGCGGACTTGGGGCTTGGAGGGGTTCCGGCGGCGGGGCTGGCACTCCAGCTT
>NW_013954344.1:35047-36359 GCF_001266775.1 Austrofundulus limnaeus | reverse complement strand
TACATATATATGTATATATATGTGTGTATATGGGTATGGTTGTCAGCAAGGCTATAATCTTTATAATTATATAGATATGCACTTTTGTTGCTGTGGTTTTGTTACCTTTGTTTTTGTAGGTGCGGAGCCAAGATGTCGGGTGTGCTGTCTTGTGTTTTCTTGACATATATTTCGCAGATCTTATAATCTCTCTTTCACTCTACATTCCACTTTTTTTCTTTCTCTTCCTTTCTCCTTTATTAATAAAAAATAAATAAATAAATTGCCGACCTTAGACTACTTACTGTCCATTCTAAATGTAAGTCTGCTTCTCAGACACTAAAAAGCCAAAACGGAGTTAAGCTCCACTTGGTAATTACTATAATTAATATTTCATAATAATGGTGTMGAGAGGYTGGCTATAAYGGGAGAAGGGAAGCCATCAAAGAGAAAAGAAAAATAAATAAATAAATAAAATAAATAAATAAATAAAATTTTATATCTTTATGTTTGAAGCTTGAAATGTGGCACAGGGTTGAAAAGTTCAGGGGGGGGGCGAATACTTTTGCAAGGCACTGTATATACTATATGTTGCCCTTTCCTGTTTGTTTTAGCACTTTCAGGTGAACATTGCAAATAAGATTTTTTTAATTTGTTTTTTACCTGGTGAAACAACTGTTACTGCTATTTCAAATTTCACAATCATAAATTTTTCAACAGAAAATTTTTTATTTTATTTTGTGATGCAGCTTTTTATTTTTATTGTGTGTACAATACTGTTAAATATTCTAAACATCAAACAAACCAACACACAAMGATTTAAAGACACCAGCAAGCAAATGAATTAGGAATAAAAAATGGGAGACTTAACGGAAAATTTGTTGCAACTGAATGCTAAGACTATTCACAGGTTTTAAAAATATACTTGCATTAATACCAAAGTTTGAAAATGTTTAATCCATTTTTAAATTGTTGATAAATTTGGTTCTTTGAAACAAATAAGGTCTGTTGATTTTTACTATAAAATCAGTAAAATAAAATAAAAACATGTATATATACACTGATTATTTAGAATTTTCTTCAATATCAGAAGAAAATCTGTTAAAAAGTGGAGTTTGTCCATCAGTATTTGCAGACTATATATGTTATGCTAGTTGCACTTTTCAAATTTATTGTGGAGAGGGATTTATCTTGAGGTATTTCACATTTTATTGCATTTGAGATGATGTCGTTTCACTTTGGAACCTACAACTTTCTGGTTGGTTCTGAATTCAGTAACAATACACCTCATTGGTCGATACACTCTTCTAAAGGCTAAGTAGCTAGCTAACAA
>NW_013954344.1:31769-34047 GCF_001266775.1 Austrofundulus limnaeus | reverse complement strand
TGGATGGTGTAGGGAAAAGGTGTGTGTGTGTGTGTGTGTGCCAATGCATCCTCCTGCTTGTGGTGTTTCTGTGAGTAGCCAGCAGCCAAGGGTGTAAGAATGAGTTTATTATTGGGGGGAGTATAAATAATATTAGACACCTGAGAGATATGTACATACTCTGAGCAGAAATATGTCATAAATTAACTACACTTGCAAAGCATACACAAAATGCTATTTGATCTTTTCTTAGACAAATTGTGTTGTGGGCAAACCCCACAACAAAATGGCTTGAGTCTAATAGGATTGCACAAAATATTGTGAATATATTGTAATCACAATATCAGTGTGTGCAATATTCGTACTGCAAAAGACTGCATGGAGTGCAGTAATTCACAACTAATATGTTTTAAGAGTTTTGAAGTTGTATTTTTCATGTTAATATAATAGCAAATGAGGCAAATGATGGAATGGCATTATTTATTTTTGAAGATGCTTTGCTGCTACTTTGGTTGTTCAAGATTATGAAATATAAATTAATTATTCACACTTACATAGAGGCTGGTCAATTTGTTGGCCAAATTATCAGATAAGGTTATCAGATAAATTGTAAGTTATGGCAATAATTGACCATTTTAAAAATTCTATTTTAGTGAAAGCAAGCATTGATGTTTTTTTTTGTATTTTCACTGCTGACTTGTCATTTCACCTACAGATGTTTACAGGTTAAGGACCTTCAGGATCATGAGAATAGCCAAATAACAATAACCATGTCAAAAAGAAGAGCCAGAATTAGTCCTGAAGCTGAGGCTATTCAGTTTGTTTTAACTGGAAGTGACAAGCCTTGTCTGAAGGTTCAATGGATCAATAACTATAAAGGTAAGTTAAAATTAATTCCTTGGGTTTACTGCTTGAATATTGCATGGATAGAGACAAGTTATAATTTTCTCACAGTTTTAAAAGCTCCATTTTCCTTTTTTGTATCGGTTTTGAAAAATAGTGGTTTGGATATGTTACATGATGGTGATTCTTTTATCAGGGCGTGGTGTATTTGCTTGTGCACCAATAGCAAAGGGATCCTTCATTGCTGAGTACCGTGGGGAGTTGATCTCAAAATATGAACGAGACAAGAGACAGAAAAAGTACACTGAAAAGCAAAATGCATTCCTGTTTGATTTTGAGTGGAAAAATAATACATGGTGGTAAGTAATAGTCTAAAAATAATTTGTTCTTTCCAGCATTATGGTTTTAGTGAAAAACCAAAACATATCTCTCCATTTTAAAATTTAGCATTGATGCCTCGCATGAAGATGACTCTTTTGGCCGGTTGGTTAATGATGCCCATAAATCCCCAAACTGCAAAATGAAAAAGCTGACTGTCCAGGGTAAACCTCATCTTTGCTTGTTTGCGATCGAAAACATCCAAGCAGAGAGTGAAATAACCTATAACTATGGAGACGCTCCATGGCCATGGCGAGCTCTGGTAAGTTAATCTTCAAACAATGTACGTTCACAGTCTGCCAAATGTCAAATAAAAAAAAAATCATAATAGGACTAGTAATATTTCTGTGCATTACAAGTACACTGCCATGGTCAGTCTTTCTAAAAGGTTTAATAATGAGCCTTGACCCTTCAGGGTTTCCTCCCAAGATTTTTTGTAACTGCGGAGGTGGTAGGCTGTTTCTTTTTCCCCCTCGGGGGGTGGGGGAGGGTTTAACATGACTAAAGAACAACATGGATTTAACTATGACCATTTCAAACTGAATGTTAGTTTAAAAAACAGTTTTTTCTTTATATTCACATTGTACAACTACAACTGTATTGTAGTAGACTTAATGTTCAGGTCCTTCTCAAAAAAATAGCATATTGTGATAAAGTTCATTTTTCTCCATAAAGTAATGATAAAAATTAAACTATTATATATTTTAGATTCATTGCACACCAACTGAAATATTTCAGGTCTTTTATTGTTTTAATGTTTTTTGTCACACAGCTCAGTGGGGATCAGAAATTTATTTGGGAGTAAAAGAAAATGTTATGTCTGGAAGACAGACTGAATAGGTGCTAGTTTGTCATGTCCTCATATGGTCTGAATAAATGGTAGTGTGTGTGTGTGTGTGTGTGTGTGTCAGAATGTCCTCATATTGTACAGACTGAGATACTTTGCCGTGTTAACTCTTTCTAGAAGGTTGAATATAATAAGCCTTGACCCTTAGATGATTAGTTTATGACAGAGTTAATTTAACATTATTTGTGTTTTTTGTTGTAGAAACCAGGTGTAAAGGTCTCAACTCCATCT
>NW_013954344.1:30625-30893 GCF_001266775.1 Austrofundulus limnaeus | reverse complement strand
TTATAAATCAATTTGGGTAAAAGTTTAGAAATGTAACAATTTCTATGACTGGTTTCAGAAAACTTTGGCAAAAGTACTTTGGTTTCACCAATTCAGAGGCGTAACAAGCCTTTTATACTTCAGATTAACATTAAACTGTCATTATTGATTATAAATTCTCTTATTTGACATGTTTCATCCATGTGACCTCTTGGAGAAGCATGTATATTAATTAATTAATTGGAAATTTGATCTGTTTACATTAAAGTATTGATCAGACCTTTATTTG
>NW_013954344.1:28339-29091 GCF_001266775.1 Austrofundulus limnaeus | reverse complement strand
ATTAATTAATTAATTGGAAATTTGAGCTGTTTACATTAAAGTGGTGATCAGACCTTTATTTGAGAGTAAAAGAAGATGTTGGAAGCCTGGACGACAGATTGATTAAGTGTTAGGTCGTCATGTCCTCATATGGTCTGAATAAATGGTAGTGTGTGTGTGTGTGTGTGTGTGTCAAAATGTCCTCATATTGCACAGACAGATATACATTGCCGTGTTAAGTCTTTCTAGAAGGTTTAATATAATAAGCCTTGACCCTTGTTAAACTAGGAAGATGATTAGTTTATGACTGTCATTGTATTTTATATATTCTCTTATTTGACACGTTTCGTCCATGTGACCTCTTGGAAAAGCATAAATATCAATTAATTAATAGGAAAATTGATCTATTTACATTAAAGCGGGGATCAGAAATTTATTTGGGAGTAAAAGAAAATGTTATATGTCTGGAAGACAGACTGAATAGGTGCTAGTTCGTCATGTCCTCATATGGTCTGAATAAATGGTAGTGTGTGTGTGTGTCAAAATGTCCTCATATTGCACAGACAGATATACATTGCCGTGTTAAGTCTTTCTAGAAGGTTTAATATAATAAGCCTTGACCCTTGTTAAAGTAGGATGACGATTAGTTTAGAGTTAACTTAACATTATTTGTGTGTTTTGTTGTAGAAACCAGGTGTAAAAGTCTCAACTCCATCTTCAGAGGAGCAAGAAATGAGTGGGACATCCACTTCATCCATCCAAAAGGTTATTAC
>NW_013954344.1:25998-27460 GCF_001266775.1 Austrofundulus limnaeus | reverse complement strand
TAGGAAAATTGATCTATTTACATTAAAGCAGGGATCAGACATTTATTTGGGAGTAAAAGAAGATGTTACATGTCTGGAAGATAGACTGAATAGGTGCTAGTTCGTCATGTCCTCATATGGTCTGAATAAATGGTAGTGTGTGTGTGTGTGTGTGTGTGTGTGTGTGTCAGAATGTCCTCATATTGTACAGACCGAGATACTTTGCCCTGTTAAGTCTTTCTAGAAGGTTGAATGTAATAAGCCTTGACCCTTGTTAAACTAGGAAGATGAATAGTTTATGACAGAGTTAATTTAACATTATTTGTGTGTTTTGTTGTAGAAACCAGGTGTAAAGGTCCCAACTCCATCTTCAGAGGAGCAAGAAATGAGTGGGACATCCACTTCAACCATCCAAAAGGTTAATACACATTTATATTTCCATTTAAAAACAACTAAATGTCTCTGTTGTGTAGGGTGCTTAAGTAAAATACAATTTTATAAATCAATTTGGGTAAAAGTTTAGAAATGTCACAATTTCTGTGACTGGTTTCAGAAAACTTTGGCAAAAGTAATTTGGTTTCACCAATTCAGAGGCGTAACGAGCCTTTTATACTTCAGATTAACTTTAAACTGTCATTATTGATTATAAATTCTCTTATTTGACATGTTTCCTCTGTGTGACCTGGAGAAGCATGTATATCAATTAATTAATTGNCACTTTGGAACCTACAACTTTCTGGTTGGTTCTGAATTCAGTAACAATACACCTCATTGGTCGATACACTCTTCTAAAGGCTAAGTAGCTAGCTAACAATTTCCAACAAAAAGAAGTTTAACAATAAACTTGTGATAACGTTGCATGTAGGATTTGTTAGTATGAAATTATTTTTTCAAAGTTTCCAAATGGATTGTGCTCTTTATAGAGAAAAAACAAAGGTTCTGATACGAATATCAGAGCGTTAGATAAACTGAACATTCTTCCAACCGAACCAACTTCCTGCACCACGGAGATCTTCATCTTGACTCATATACAGGATCTTTGATGCATGTCTCATGTGGCGCCCTTCACAAGGTAAGCAGCATTTAAATACCCAGAATTAATCGAATAAATTGAAGTAATCGATGATAAACGATAATATATCACCTTTCCTTTGCCTTAAGCTGTAGACAGAGTTTAAGTTGCTGCCAATAACTGTTGCACAAACGGTGCTCACTGAGTTAAACTAGCTAGTTTTTACCTCAAATTAATTAAGGTGAGGTGACGCAGAGGTGCTTGGAGGGCTTTTTTTCTCCACATTTTTTTCTTTCTTTATAATAGAAACAGCTGCTGAAGTTATTTTTCCTCTGACACACATTTTATTTCAGCACAAAATATATTTTTGGACATTTGAATGGTAATCATTATGTAATAGTTTTTAATATTTAGCCACTATTGGCTGTCATGGATGGTGTAGGGAAAAGGTGTGTGTGTGTGTGTGTGTGT
>NW_013954344.1:24494-24998 GCF_001266775.1 Austrofundulus limnaeus | reverse complement strand
GCCATGTTAAGTCTTTCTAGAAGGTTTAATATAATGAGCCTTGACCCTTGTTAAACTAGGAAGATGATTAGTTTATGACAGAGTTAATTTATCATTTTTTCTGTGTTTTGTTGTAGAAACCCTGTGTAGAGATCTCGACTCCATCTTCAGAGGAGCCAGAAATGAGTGGGATATCAACTTCATCCATCCAAAAGGTTAATACACATTTCTATTTCCAGTTAAATACAAATAAATGTTTCTGTTTTGTCCAGTGCTTAAGTAAAATACCCTTTCTTGAATCAGTTTGGGTAAAAGTTTAGAATTGTCACAATTTCTATGACTGGTTTCAGAATACTTTGCAAAAATACTTTAGTTTCACCAATTCAGATGCGTAACACAGCTTTTATAATTAGAATTTAATTTAAACTGTCATTGTATTTTATATATTCTCTTATTTGACACGTTTCATCCATGTGACCTCTTGGAGAAGCATGTATATTAATTAATTAATTGGAAATTTGATCT
>NW_013954344.1:18169-23494 GCF_001266775.1 Austrofundulus limnaeus | reverse complement strand
ATTAATTAATTGGAAATTTGATCTATTTACATTAAATTGGGGATCAGACCTTTATCTGAGAGTAAAAGAAGATGTTGGAAACCTGGAAGACAGATTGAATAAGTGTTAGGTCGTCATGTCCTCATATGGTCTGAATAAATGGTAGTGTGTGTGTGTGTGTGTGTGTCACAATGTCCTCATATTGTACAGACCGAGATACANGTCCTGTCCTGTCTGTAATCTGGACGGTCAGAGCAGCTCTAACAGGAGGTGAAGCAGCTCAGAGTTGTGCGTGGCTGTGTGACTGACTGTGTGTTTGTGTTTATGTGTGTGTGTGTGTGTGTGTGTGTGTGTGTGTGTGTGTTGTGCAGGAGACTGAACTCTCTCTGCAGCGTTTGGACTCTGGACTGAAGGACCTGATGAGCATGAAGACGGACCTGTCCCAGTACGTGGGCTCCGGTGACTCGGCCCTGCTGGAGCAGCAGCTGGAGCAGCTCCACTGCCAGTGGGAGGAGCTGTGTGAGAAGGTGAGCTGAGGAGGAGGAGGAGGTCCAGGTGAGGAAGGAGGTGAAGATGTAACAGGTGGACAGAGAAGCTCTCACTGATTGTTCTGTTCTTAAACGTGTCTGAACAGGTTCCTCTTCAGGTTCTTCAGGTTCTTCAGGTCAGGAGCTTCTCCTCCTGTAAGAACATGAAGAACCTGCAGCTCAGATTAAACAGTTTGATCACAGTTAGAGCGTCAGCTTCCACCTGCTCTGGAGTTAATGTGGTGTTAGCAGCAGAAATGAGTGCAGTTTCACTTCAGCCTCCTGAAAACACTGATTATCTCCACAGAAAGATGTTTTCAGTCAGCAGACATGATGTGGAACTTAAATCCTGCAGTTTTCTGCACTGGAAGCTAATTAAAGTGAACTCATGAGTCTGAGCCGTCAGCTAACAGGGTGCAGAGGAGCAGATGGCCCGGCTGGCCCGGCTGGCCCGAGGAGGTCCGGGGGAGCTGCTCTATTGTTCCTGAGGCGACACAAAGTCCTCGGAGGACAAACGCCCCTCACAATACCTCCACATTCTTCAGCGTCCACAGAGACGTGTGGTTAGAGCCTCAGCTCATTTTAATAAATACCACAGAGCAGAAAGTAGAGCAGCTCAAACTGTGGACTTGTTAAAGCTCTAAAACCTCTAAAAGATCAACCTGACCCCCCTCAGTTTATAACAGGGGGGCTTTCATGGCGTTAAGCTGTCATTAACTAWATGGACCTGGTTAATTTGAACAGATTCCAGGAGGGGGGGGGTCTCAAATAACCTGACTGATGATTTTAATGAGGATTAAAAATCTGCACTGCTGCAGGATTAACATAAAATACTGTCAGCCTGGTTTTTTATAATCTCAGGGATCCTGCAGATCCTTTAAAAGTCTTAAAAGGCATTGAATTCATCAAACCAAAAATAAGGCCTTAATTAGCCTTAAAATGTCAAAAATCAACCTTTCAGAAGTTTTAAAAATGTGAACACATTGTAATTAGGATGATTTTTTGTCTCAAATGTTAAAATATTTGGTGAAATTTATTTATTTTGAAAAAGAATTGACTGAATGAGTTTTATTTTTCATTTGTGTTTATTGTGAAGTTGGTCTTAAATTTATTTTCACGTGGCATTAAAGCGGTTCTTAAAAAGTTTTAAATTGAACTKGCCTTAAGCTGCAGGAACCCTGGACCACTCTACTTCTTTTGTGTTTTAACTTTTTATCATTTAAGTGATGTTTGCTATGGCAATTTTAACTTTTACACTTATGGAAATGTTTAACTTTAAAAAAACAGAAATATATTGAGATTAGTTTAGAAGATGACCGTTTTGTAAAAGAATGTTGCACCAAAAACACTTTAATGCACAATTTAAGTCCAGTTCACACAGGGAGTTCAAAAACACTTTCTTTGGAGTTAAAGTTTGGTGACAGCATTTTTAATGTGTTTTTGGAAAGATACTAATTCTAAATTGTGGAAAAGGTCAGTTTCACGTCACTGAGCTGAAGAGTTGTTGAGATATTTGCATGTTCAGTAACAGGAAGTGATGTCATAGGGGAATATAAACAGCATTGCTACAACACATCCTGCAGAGAAGATTCTGATGCTTCTGTTGATTATTTTGAGTTTATTAATTATTTAAACTTTGATTTTTCTTCATCTCTCTGATAACATAAACAAAGATCAGGAAGTTCTTTGATGTCACTTCCTGTTTCACTTTGGCTGAGCCAAATTCAAAATAAAATCTGCAGTTATACAACAAAAAGGTTAAAATCATGTTTATTATGTCATGTTTTTCTTGAATACAAAGTAGTTTTCTTTGACTTTCTGTATCTGAAGTATATTTGTGTCGTAGACACTAAGTGCTCTCCTTAAACAGTTGGTATAAAACCCACCTGTCGATGGTTAAACTGGTCTTTCCTTCATGTAACGAGCAGACAGTGGTGACTGCAGACACTGAATCTTATGCTCCTCAGGTGTCGTTGCGCAGGCAGGAGATAGCGGACCGCCTCAACGCGTGGACCATCTTCAATGAAAAGAACACAGAGTTCTGTGATTGGCTGACTCAGATGGAGCAGAAGGTGTGTCAGAGCAGAGACCTGAGCATCGAGGAAATGGTGGAGAAGCTGAAGAAGGTACAGAACCTGATCTCTGTAGTGTTTTTGAGACAGGCTGTAAATATGATCCATAATTAATTTTCTTTTTAGCTTTTATACTTTTCAAAGTATTAAACACAAAAATAATATTTAGAGATGAAAAGCATTGTTCTCTTTGAAATCTGCCTGCAGTAAACTTGTTTTAGTTTTTAGCTTGGGTTCTGCTATTCTAGCTTTTAGCTCATCTTAGCCTTCAATTGAACCTCTTTGCTAATTTTAGGTTTTAGCCAAAGCTTTGCTCTTTAGTTTGACTTTTGTTTTGTATAACATTTATCCAGCCTTTACTGCTTTGATTTCTGTAAGAATTTCACAGTTTTCAGCTAGTATTTCACTACTTTTAGCTTGTAGCTAGACCTACAGTTTTTAGTTAGCATTTAGCTTTAGGCCTTTAGCTGGTGTGTTCCTCCTTAGTTTTTAGTGTTGTTCTGCTTTTAGCTAACTGTTTCAGACTCTTCATCATGCACCAGTCAACATTTACACTGTGTTTAGACTGTAACACAAAGTGAATCTGACTGATTCAACATGTTTCTGACTCAGATTAGGATTAACCCTAACTGTTGAATCAGACAGGATTTAAATCTGTACAGAATTCAGACGCCTCACTCTGGCTGTGAAACCGTTTCAGTAACTTTGGATGATATTCAACAGGATAATAACTGGTTTGAATGTTCCTGCAGTTTTATTCAGGAAGGTAAATGACATGAGAATATTACAGGGACCAGAATCTGAGTTATAATCATGACGTTAGCTTAAAGTGGCACTCCATGGTGAGAATAGTGCAGGAAAAAGGTGAATGAAAGGAACTGTTACTCTTTAAAGAAGACATATTTATAAGTTAACTCAAACCTTTAAGACTCTAATAAACTGTTCAGAACATACATTAATATGATAATAAAAAAAAAACTTTGAGCAGATCTCCACATCCTTTGTGTTTTTCCTTATGAAGCGGGGTTCTTTCTCTGGTGTTTTCCAGGACTGCATGGAGGACATCAACCTGTTCAGTGAAAACAAGAGTCACCTGAAGCAGCTGGGCGAGCAGCTGCTGTCAGCCAGCGACCAGGCCAAGCAGAGCCAGGTCCACGGCTCACTGCAGGAGGTCAATGAGCGATGGCACAACCTCTTCCACCACATCGAAGCCCGGTGAGCTGCTTGTATCAATCAAGCCCTTTACAGAGTAGTGTTTACCTCACTGAGGAGTGTGTTTACCTCACTAACAGAGGAGTGTGTTTACCTNCCTTTTATACTTCAGATAAACTTTAAACTGTCATCGATTATAAATTCTCTTATTTGACATGTTTCGTCCATGTGACATCTTGGAGAAGCATGCATATCAATTGATTCATTGGAAATCTGATCTATTTACATTAAAGTTGGGATCAGACCTTTATTTGAGAGTAAAAGAAGATGTTGGAATTCTGGAAGACACATTGAATAAGTGTAAGGTCGTCATGTCCTCATATGGTCTAAATAAATGGTAGCGTGTGTGTGTGTCAGAATGTCCTCATATTGCACAGACCGAGATACTTTGCCGTATTAAGTCTTTCTAGAAGGTTTAATACTGTATAATGAGCCTTAACCCTTGTTAAACTAGGAAGATGAATAGTTTATGACCGAACTTATTTGTGTGTTTTGTTGTAGAAACCAGGTGTAAAGTTCTCGACTCCATCTTCAGAGGAGCCAGAAATGAGCGAGACGTCCACTTCATCCATCCAAAAGGTTATTACACATTTCTAATCCCAATTACAAACAACTAAATGTCTCTGTTGTGCAGGGTGATTAATTAAATTAACTTTTTATAAATCAGTTTGGGTAAAAGTTTAGAAATGTCACAATGTCTATGACTGGTTTTAGAAAACTTCGGCAAATGTACTGTGGTTTCACCAATTCAGAGGCGTAACGCACCTTTTATACTTCAGATAAACAGTCATTATCGATTATAACTTCTCTTATTTGACATGTTTTGTCCATGTGACCTCCTTGGAGAAGCATAAATATCAATTAATTAATTGGCAATCTGATCTATTTACAGTAAAGTGGGGATCAGACCTTTATTTGAGAGTAAAAGAAGAAGTTGGAAGCCTGGAAGACAGATTGAAGAAGTGTTAGGTCGTCATGTCCTCATATGGTCTAAATAAATGGTTGTGTATGTGTGTGTCAAAATGTCCTCATATTGCACAGACCGAGATACTTTGCTGTATTAAATCTTTCTAGAAGGTTTAATATAATAAGCCTTGACCCTTATTAAACTAGGAAGATGAATAGTTTATGATTGAACATTATTTGTGTGTTTTGTTGTAGAAACCAGGTGTAAAGGTCTTGACTCCATCTACAGAGGAGCCAGAAATGAGTSGGACATCCACTTCATCCATCCAAAAGGTTATTACACATTTCTATTTCCAATTAGAAACAACTAAATGTCTCTGTTGTGTCCTGTGCTTAAGTAAAATACCCTTTTATAAATCAGTTTGGGTAAAAGTTTGGAAATGTCACAATTTCTGTGACTGGTTTCAGAAAACTTTGGCAAATGTACTTTGGTTTCACAAATTCAGAGGCGTAACAAGCCTTTTATACTTCAGATTAACTTTAAACTGTCATTATCAATTATAACTTCTCTTATTTGACATGTTTCCTCTGTGTGACCTGGAGAAGCATGTATATCAATTAATTAATTG
>NW_013954344.1:12764-17388 GCF_001266775.1 Austrofundulus limnaeus | reverse complement strand
CCTCAGCTTTTGCCATTTACAAAGGATGTTTCGCTGCTTCACCAGTGTCTTGCTGCTGAGTGTGCTAAATACATAAAGGATGTGGTGGAAAAACCTAAAAGTACAGACTATGGAAATCTTGCTAAAGTAACTTTGACACAGGTTGTACTGTTTAATCGAAAAAGGCAGGGGGAAGTTTCAAAAATGGAGGTCCAGTCTTTTACATCCCGGAATCGCACAGAACTGAATCCTGACATAATGAAGTGCCTCAGTGAGTTGGAGAGGAAGCTTGCCAAGCACTTTGAAAGAGTTGAGATTCGTGGAAAAAGGTCAAGAATGGTGCCTGTCCTTCTGACACCTGATATGATCACAGCAATGAACATCCTTGTGGAAAACAGGAGTAAGTGTGATGTCCCCACAGAGAATGTGTACATGTTTGCACGTCCAGGTGCACTTTCCCATTACAGAGGCTCTGACTGCCTTCGGAAGTATGCAAACCAATGTGGTGCAAAGAACCCGGAGGCACTCACATCAACAAGATTGCGGAAACAAGTTGCCACTTTGTCCACGGTAATAAATCTAAAAGAAAATGAAATTGACCAGCTTGCTACATTCCTTGGACATGACGTTCGGATCCACCGAGAATTCTACCGGCTTCCAGACCGTACTCTACAGCTGGCAAAAGTCAGCAAACTGCTGATAGCGATGGAAAAAGGGAAACTGTCTGACCTGCAGGGCAAAGGACTGGATGACATTGACATACTTCCTGATGGTAAAATTTAGTATAAAACATCAGTTGCCAAGAATCACATATAAGGTGTGTTTGGCCTTTGATTTTAATACTTTTTCTTGACCGTTTTTACCCAAACAGATAAGGTTGACACAACTGACAATGATTCTGATGAAGAGACTATAGCTGACCCACATCAACAGACAGGTAATATGGTTTGTTTAGTACCTTTTTATTACTGAAGTTCTGACATTGAACATAGTTTAGTGATACTTGACTTCATTATTACTTTTTCAATGTTCAGGAGCTGAGACATCTGGGGACCAGAAGCACACACCTGACTCTATCACATTGAGCAACATAGAGGCCACTTCAGATTCAGTCACGTTGGACCACTTGGAGGGCACGTCCACAAAAACCATCGTCAGCATTGAACCAACAGGTGGTAAAATATGAAATACACCCAAATATTATGAATGTAGTGAATAAAATAAGTGATTGTATGTTTTATAAAAAAGTGGATTATTTTTAGAGATGTGTATATTTATCATGATACATAATCTTTTCAGATTCACAGCAGGACACTGCAATTAATGTAGGTGCATCTTCTTTGAAAGGCTCCAACAAAAAGCAAGGTAAAAAAGAACATTTTAAATTCACACTCCTGTCTAGAATATCTTATATTAAATAGTTTTCATCATTATTATTCTGCAGTAAAGACATTTTATTTTGTTTCTGTTTATAACAGCTGGGAAGGGGAAAAGCAAGTGGAGAGATGATGAGGTGAAGGCTGTTGAACGGCACATGTTGCATTTTATAACRAGCTGCAAAGTACCAGGTAAAAAGGACTGTGATGCCTGTCTCCAGGCAGAACCAGTAGCTCTAAAAGACAGAGACTGGGCTGGAATCAAATACTACATTCATAACAGAATCGTATCATTAAAACGGAGGATGAATAAATAGAAGTATTCGATCTGAGGTGCAATTTTATAAGTGACAGGGAATTTTATTTTCATTCTATGCTTTCATAAGGTGTTCAGTTCTGTAAAATTTGATTATTTTTTTATACAAAAATGTTTTTTCCCCAAATGTCCAGTGGTTTTATTTACAGCACCTGTTCTAATTTCTTTCAGAAAATAAGATACATTCAAACAATGCACTTGGTTGATAACAGTTCCTTCATAGACCATTCTTTAAAGGCTGTGTTCAACATTACTTTGTTGCTGGCTACCTGTTTGTAAATGTGGTTTATGCATTTTTTCAACAAATCCTCTGTAATCAAAGTCATAAGCTTAATTAGTGTAAACGACTACACATTTTTTCAGTCAAAATGTCTAAATATGCTGTTTAAATAACAGTGGAAATTTTATTTAAGTAATAATGACATTTTATTCATTTGMTTTTGATTTTTGAATAATACAATAAAACTTTATTGAGTTTACATTTGTTGCCAGCAATTAAAAAAATCAAGAAAATCAGTGTTCTGTTTTTTCTTTTCCACATGAATTCCATCTGCAAAATTCATAAATGCCATACAATAAGGATTAAACAGTAAAATTACCATATTCTTTGACTATGTCTAATTCAAATCCCTGAACAACTCAGTTTTATTCTCTTATAATAACATGAACATATGATTTCTTTCAAATGTTACTTGACTGATGAGTGTGATGAATACMCCTATGGTTATTATGTAAATATATTTCAAACAGGCCATGTTGCAAATAAAAATGCTGTGGTTATCTGGTCCTCATAAGTCACTTATACTGGAAACTGTGTGTATTGGGTCTCATAAGTCACCTAGACCTGAAATGTGTGARGTTAGCGTACTCATAAGACACAAAAACCAGTTAAGGTCCCCATATGTCTTATAAAAATCAGGAGCAAGAAAAATGTAGCTCTATCTAAAATCTAAATAGATGAATGTGTTCCTGGAAGCATGGATAGAAATCCTTTTGATTCTCAAGCCTGTAGACCCTTTGGAAAGGCACGTCCCCAAATGTCCTATATTTGTCATACGTCCTCATTTTTCACGAAAACACGTATGTGTGTGTGTGTGTGTGTGTGTGTGTGTCATCAGATTTGTGTTTTTCTTTCTTTAATGAGGAGTTTTTACAGTCGGTCGTCTCCTGATCCGTCTAAACCGGTTAGGGTTGGGGTTAGTTGTTCTCTGAAGTTTCAGTCCTTCAGGGATCAAAGAGTTACATGACATCACCACTTTCTTTTTACCTTTTTAAAATATTTAACCTTATTTACAATCTTCTCTCATTAAAATGTATAAAGATCCTAAAATTTTCAGCAGCTGTTTTTACTGTTTCTTCATGTTTGAAGTGTCTTTAAGACATTTAGTCATTTCTACGTCTTTCTACATTTTGTCCCTGAAGTCTCATATCATAGAGCTAAAGAACACTAGAGTGAGCGTGTCCATGTCCCGGCTGTGATCTGTCTCTGTCTGTGTCCAGGAGCTGCAGCGGGACATGGAGCAGCGAGCAGAAGACGTGTCCTCGGTGCTCAGGTTGTGTGACGTGTTGCTGAGTGATGAAGATGCTGCAGGTGCAGCAGAGGAGGACAGGCGGTCCCTGCAGGAGACCAGCTGCAGTCTGGACCGGAGGTGGAGGACCATCTGTGCCCTGGCTCTGGACAGAAGACTCAGGTATCATCAGTTCACCTGCACTTACCTGTAGAAAACACTGGACCTGGTGTAAGAACTGAGGGTGTGAACAGACTTGTTCTAAGTTGTGATTCAGAAGAACTTATCGTTCAACAACGTTCTCTTCTTCTAAGATTTCCTTCAGATAAGAACAAAACTCACCTGTGGTTTATTTTACCTGCAGGCAGTCTGCTGGGCTCCTGATGGGTTTTCTTCACTAATAACTTTATATTTCATTAGTTGGAAGATATTTAGAGTTGAAAATAAATCACACTCCATAATTATGTTGACAAGAGGNAAATATCTTGTGGCCATGCATTTTAAATATCTTGTGGCCATGCATTAAATATCTCGTGGCCATGCATTAAATATCTCGTGGCCATGCATTAAATATCTCGTGGCCATGCATTAAATATCTCGTGGCCATGCATTAAATATCTTGTGGTCATGCATTAAATATCTCGTGGCCATGCATTAAATATCTCGTGGCCATATATTAACCAATGAGTGGTCACGAGTTACAATCTCATTGCCTGCATGAATTTCTTTAAAATTTGCGGATGAGTTCCTGGAGGGTGTTTCATGAAAACAGTCCAGTTGAATAATTAAATCAGAGAAAAGTCGTGTCCCTCGTTAACTCTCACCTGAAACTTTGAACGTTTGGATTTTAACCGACAACTTTCTGAACTGGATGTCTGATTTCTGGTCCACATGTCTATAATAACAGTCCAGATGAACAAGTCTTTGTTGAATAATTGTAAAAGCTGTGAAGCTGAAGACGTGCCGTGTGCAGGAGGATGTGGGTTAAATTCCTGAACTTTAAAAGCTTCTCTCTGTCAGGAACAGAAGTGATGGGATCAGAGTTCCACCTGAGCAGCTGAGCAGCTTCTTCATGTTGATGTGGTCTGTTTGGTTGGTGGTGGTGGTGGTGATGATGACGATGATGATGATGTGTTTTGGTGTCAGGGTGAAGAAGCTGGAGGACACTCAGGTGACGCTGCAGCAGCTGGATAAGAACATGAGGAACCTGCGCTCGTGGCTGTCCCATGTGGAGGCGGAGCTAACCAGACCCATCATCTACAGCGTGTGTGAGGAGCAGGAGGTCCACAGGAGGCTGGCAGAACATCAGGTCCACAGCAGAGCCCACTTCTCCTGCCTGCAGGAGCCTGTAACTCCAGAATGTTCCTTCAGAACTCCCACTGCTTTACACAACGTCTCATTTCTGCTTCCCTCTGTGTGTGTGTGTGTGTGTGTGTGTGTGTGTG
>NW_013954344.1:3754-11764 GCF_001266775.1 Austrofundulus limnaeus | reverse complement strand
GCTTAATCCCACACCAGTTTGACCATGAATAACGTCGGGTGACGAGTCTGACTTTTCTTTTTTTTTCACACTGGACTCCACCAGGAAGAAATCCCGTGCATACTGCTGCTTAAATGTTCACTACGTCAGAACTTATTGGGCAAATGTGTTTCCATCTCTGCTTTTATGCATTAACTCTTACAGGATGGGGGAAACTGGTCTCGGTGGAGGTTTGCACTCTCCGAGGGCTTCTAGTTATTAGATGATTTTGAAATCTTAACATTTTTAATCTGACAGTATTTCTGACTCTGTCAATAACAACTGTGGCAGTTGACAGATGTACAACAGGAAAAAAATGAAGTTAATTTTAACAGTTATCTGCTGGTATTAGGATGTCATCTATCAGTCAACAGTTCCTGGGAAGATTAATGTGGAAAATGATGAAGATATTTAGTCTCAGCACACAAAAAACACTGACTAAAAACTTGAACATCTGGACATGAATCGTTTTCCTGTCAGTAATAAATACCCTGCACAGATTAGGTCGCTGACATTTTATCTGAACCTTTAGAAACATCAGAAATTGCTTCATCTTCATAAAMAACTTCTAACAATTAACAGATTTTGAATAGCATGTGTTTTATGTATTTCATGTAGTAAAGCAGTAAAATGAGACATTTCAGTACATCCACAGTGGATCTGTCCAGTTACTCATTTAAGGGGCAATATGTAAAATAGAGTTTTATATCATGTTACAATGTTATCCCCTCATCAAAAACATAACCAGTCTTGCTTCATGCATGTTTGAGAAATCCTGTAATGTCCTGAAACAGCCAGACAGGAGAGTAAAAATGATGGGTTGGGCCTAGAGCCACCTTTTAGGAGCAGCTCTTCCTCTGTGTCTCCAAGCTGAGCTTCCTCATCACAGAGCACACCCACCCACAAATCCTGCAGGCTATCAGCAGCAACAACTAGCAAACAACAGGTGAAACTGTGCATCTGATGAGCTCGTTATGTTTCTCAGTCCAGTTCTTTTTATATTAGATAGATACTTTATTGATCCCCTTGGGGAAATTTCTCTGCTTTTCGCCTATGGCACATATGAGCACTGAGCACACTTGGAGCAGTGGGCTGCCATTTTTGAGATGCCCGGGGAGCAGCTGAGGGGTTAAGAGCCTTGTTCAAAGGCCCAAAGTGGGGCTGGTCGGTCCAGGTAGTTGACCCAGTGGTCTTACGATTACAGGGTCACCTTGTCTAGCCACTGTGCCACTACGCCCCAAGAAATTAAAAATGTCTTTGATGAAGTGTATTTTCAGATGCCAAGGAGACTACCCGCTTTTTAAGCTTCCCATGGATGACRCGGTTCTTAAAAATGGTTTGACTTCAACTTTGGAAGTAACMCTCTGACGGAAAAAAAAATTATACATTTGTGTGAGCCACTTTGCAGATGATACTGTAGCTTTCTGAACAAAAGGGAATTTAACAGTGGACCAATAACAAGATTATCACTAAAAGACGATGCANGATTAAATTAAATTGGCTTTTAATGCTGTTATATAACACTACAATAAATGAAGATCTCAAACTACAAACCTACTTAAATTCTGCATTAATTGAAGTTTGAAGATATTTTAAACTGCTTTTATTCATAAAAACATCGGACACTTGTGATGACAGATGTTTACACTTAAATTAAAAATATTTCACCATGAAAAGCAGAGCAGGACTAGAGAGAGATGAATCTGATGTAGATTATTTCTGTCTGTAACGACACACAGGAGACACAACATCAACAGAACATGTCATTCCTCAGCTTCAGCAGCTCCTTTAATCCCACAGCTGACGCTGCTGAAAATGACAGATTGTCTTTTCTGGGTCTCTGAGAGCAGAACTTCAATCTTTCTTCTTTTTACTTTGTGATGTCATTTATGAATGAACACTTCCTGGTATGTGAGACAGGAAACACATCCTTATATGGTGTTTTTATGGTGGTAATTATACTAATCACCTCTCCTCGTGCATAAACACCTGATACACATTCATCAGTTTACGCAGCTCATTTACACAGTTTTCCTGAAGATAGAAGAGTTTGTTGAATCTGACGTGACATGTTGGTACGAACCCTTCGTACGAACAAAAGTAAGAGACATTTAGGAGAAGAATACGAACATGTTCTTGCATGAGAGCCAATGTCTGTGCTTCACTTGTCAGGTTTGTGTCTTCCTCAGCCTCTCATGTCTCGTCCACATGTAGGATCGAGGAGACGTGGACTCTCTGGTCCAGGTTCCTCCAGGACTACTCCYGCTTTGAGGACTGGCTGCAGACGGCTGAGAGAAGAGCTGCCAACCCCGACTCAGCAGACGTGCTGTTCTCTGTGGCCAAGGAGGAGCTCAAGAAGTTTGAGGTTCTTTAGTTCTCTGAGGCTGAACCTCGTTAGTTAATGAGCTTTAATCCTTTCAAACCATGACATCATCGCTCAGCTGTCATGGCAGCAGGACATAAACAATAAACAGTTTTGTTTCCGTCACTTTGAGTTAAACAAACAGTGGAACTGTTTCTCTTGGTCTGCAGAGCTTCCAGCGGCAGGTCCACGAGCGTCTGACTCACTTAGAGCTCCTCAACAACCAGTACCGCCGCCTGGCCCGGGAGAACCGCACCGACCGGGCCGGGCAGCTCAAAGCCCGCATCAGAGGGGGCAACGAGCGCTGGAACGCCCTGCAGCGCCGAGGGGCCGCCATCCTGCGCCGCCTCAAGGTACGAGTGCAGCTTTTAAAAGAATTTACTGTTTTTTTATTAAAGACAGGAAACATCAATGATTCAATCACACTTTTACAGCTTTTATTCCAAATGTGGGACAGCTTTAAATATAAACCTACAGATTTTATTCTCAGGGGAAAAAATAATAACAACGATAACAATAATGATAATAATAGCAATAATAATAATAATAATGATAATGATATAATAATAATATTGAAGAAAATAATGATAATAATAATAATACAATAATGACAACGACAATGTTGATAATAATGATGATGTTAATAATAATAATAATGATAATAATTTCTGAGACACTGGATCACTTTTAGTCAAATCCAAGAAGTCATTTAGAATTTATTGACAGAAGATTTTACACAAAGTTCTAACTCTGTGGACTTCAGGTTCTCTTTAGGTTCTGGTTGAAAAGAACTGGATCTGGTGGTGTTAGAAGGTTTCATTGTTTTAATTTGTAAGGGTGGCAGACTTCAGAATAAAAGCTTTGACTGCAGAAGTGTTGTTGTTCTGGTCTCAGTACTTCACGGGTCAGAGGGAGGACTTTGAAGGGACCAGAGGGAGCATGCTGGTGTGGCTGACAGAACTGGACCTGCAGCTYACAGACGTGGAGCACTTCTCAGAGAGCGACGTCCATCAGAAGATCCAGCAGCTGAACGTGAGGCCGGCTGCGTCCTGACGTCTGCTCTGCTTCACACACACACCTTCAGCGTGTCCTCGTGTCCCCGCAGAGCTTCCACAAGGAGATCTCTCTGAACTCGGAGCGCATCGACGACCTCATCGTGTTCGGAGAGGTTCTGATCCAGAAGAGTTCACCTGAGGACGCAGCGCTGATCGAGGACCAGCTGGAAGAGCTGCATCTGTACTGTCAGGAGGTTTTCAGCAGGCTGGTCCGCTTCCACCAGCGCCTCAGCCAGCCCCGGGTCAGACACACACACACACAGACACANGCTGAGCTGTCCTCCTCACACCACACCAGCCTCGGACAGAGGAGGTGGAGCGCTCCGACAGCCTGACATAAAAAAATAAAAGCATACAGCTGCAGCAGTACTATATAACATTTTAGACACATTCTAGACAGTTTATCAGCTAAAAAAAGTAAATTTTGGGGTAAGTTACTCTTTAAAGGGACAGAGGATTATTTCATGGTGTTTAGAAATGGTTGTGATGCAAAATCAAATTGATATTTGATTTATAAATATAAACTCCAGTTTCATAACGACTTCTTTCTGTTCTGTTTTGGACCAAAGTCATATTTAACAGTTTTTCTTGCCTGAACTTTACATTATTACATGTTGTATCAGCTAAATGTGAGTTTGCATGTATATCATGAAACTTTACTTTTTACAAAGTCATTTATTTAGAACATTCAGAAACGTTTTCATGAATGTTAGCTTGTCAAAGTAAGCTAAAGCTAGCTGTCCCTTTCGCTGTGTCCAAAACGACAGGCCGGGTCCTCCGGAGGACCCAGACTACTCTGTCGAGGTGGGCCAGGTCCTTGGTGGACCGGGAAGACGGGAAAAAAAGAGTCTGTGAATTTGGACGGTCTAGCGTCCCGTCCTTACGTCATGTCACCTAGCATCTGTGACGACGCTAAACAASCAAACTTAAATCAAAACTAGAAAAATATCAATTTATTAGCATTATTAATATCACAAAACTATAAAATTAACTTAAAGGTAACATTTGAAGAACTAATTGACCCGCTTTAGGTGCATGCTTATTTCACGTTTTTTTATTATAAAAATAATATTTAAAAACATGTCCATACAAATGATAAAAGTGAAGAAATTTATAGTTATTATGGATTAGTACTGATTACATAAAACACCAGAGTATTAGGGTTTCCTATTTTACAATACCTTTATAATGTTTGTTATATTTCTTACAATGTGTTAATTGAAATAGGGTAGATACATGTCCGAATTATTAACAACACATAATTAAAAGCTGTGTTAACATTAGATTAAGGTTGTTGTCTGAATGCCGGTGATTCAGCCATAGGTCAGCAGGGGGCGAACTCAGGCATTGAAGATTCTGTATATATATACTGGTCCATTTCCTGTTTTACTCCCAGTGTGTGGTTTGACTTGCCAGCCAGTGGCAAAATAAACCCCCACTCCAGAATTCTGGTGTTGTATGGCATTTATTTCTTATCACAGATCATTTTATTTAACNGAGGAGGAGGAGGAGGAGGAGGAGGAAGAAGAGAAGGAGGGCGGGGCTTACTTCAGTGCTCTGTCAGGTACATTTATCCTTTTATTTTGAAACTGTCAGGTACATTTATGCTCTTATTTTGAAAGTGTCAGGTACATTAATGCTCTTATTTTGAAAGTGTCAGGTACATTAATGCTCTTATTTTGAAACTCAGACAGTAAGTCCAGTCCAGTGAGGGTTCTGGAGAGAGAGGAGCCGGTCTGTGAGAATGCTGAGTCAGTATTTAGTGAGAACACCAAATCCCCTCAGAGTTTCTACAATGTTCTGGTTTCTTCAGTTCTTGGAAAACCGTGACTCTGAGAAGTTTCTGTAGAAGTTCTGAAGAGGAAAGTTTGGTTCTGATGTGAGAGGAGCCAGCAGGATGCTTTATGAGCCTCTGCTCTGTAAATCCACCCACACCTCTGCTGCTCGCCCCACCAGCTGCCAGGAAAGAGTCTGTGATGCTCGTCAATCAGAGCTGTGTCCTGCAGGAATGGACCCGTCAGACGGTTCTTCTAAAGGTGGAGATCAGTTTATGAGCTGCAGCTTCAGGACGAGCTCTGACTTGTCTTTAGGTCACATGATCAAAGCAGGAAACTGCTTTAAATAAAAGACTTATTTTCGATCAGGGCCATCAGGAAACAAGTCTCTGAAGTGTAACGATGGTTTGGACCTGTTTTAACCCAAATGTACCGAAGAGACTCGCATCGTTAAAACCAACTAGCCATTTATCATAAAACACATTTAAAACATTCTCTTTGTGCTGCTTTAAACCACAGTCCTGATGAAAATCCAAATAAAACTTCATGATTTGAACCGAAGCTAAAACTCTCCAACATCCTTCAGCAACAACACAACTGGAGAAAAACTTTTTTTATTTTTCTATAAAATCTAATAATAATAATAATTTTGAGAAAATGTTTCACTGAGTGAACACAAACCTTTAGACTTTTATTTTGGTGATCCTTCATCAGTTTGAATGAACGATCTTCCTGTTTTTAACTCATCATCATCGTCAGGTTAACGACCTGTCACTCACACCTGAACCTCGGCTCCACTCCGTCACTGATCAGGAATTAAAACATTTTCTTCTTTCAAACTGAAACTCTTTGTTTTGTCCCTCAGCTTCAAGCAGGTCTTTGTCTCACGACTGTCCAAGATGGACGTCAGCAGAGGACACAGAGGCCACGCCCACTCTGAGCAGCACACCTGGAAAGCCAGGTTCTGTACCTGTCAGAAGCAGCAGCGTGGAGGACCTGAGGAGGCTCAAAGATCTCCTGGACCAGGAAGGACCCAACNTATTTAGGTAGCTAGCTAAATACTTAAGTTAAATATTTAGGTGGCTAGCTAAATATTTAATTTGCAACCTAAATATTTAGGTAGCTAGCTAAATATTTAAGTTAAATATTTAGGTGGCTAGCTAAATATTTAATTTGCAACCTAAATATTTAGGTAGCTAGCTAAATATTTAAGTTACAAGCTAAACATTTAGCTCAAAACTAAATATTAAAATATTTTAAATATTTAGCTTGTTTACTGAATATTTAATGTGTAAGTTAAATATTTAGTTTATAAACTATGACATAAATGTTTGAATCATATGGTGAAAAACTGACTTTGAAAAATGAATTTGTGCTTTTTTTCTTTTAAAAGGCTAACTAAAACTAAAATATTTGTGGTAATTTTTGAATGTGTAACTTTTCAAACGGCACCCCAGTTACCTGTATAAAGAGCCTCAAGTCACAYGTGGGTTGGACATGCGGACCATCAGCTGCGGAGTGGAGGGTGCTTGGACTGTCAGCTATGGTTATGACAGCGCCTGTTAGATTCTTGTTAGATGYTAGGTAAAATAACCTTAGATAAATGAAAATACTAAATCTGTGGCTAAATTATTTGTAACACTAGTTTGTTGTGATTAATGCTAAATACCAGCAATGTGTAAAATAACAATGGGGACATAGTATAATAAGCACATTTCTGCAACAAGAAATAATCACTGATAAAGTTTAATTTAGCTGCAAATCTTCCAGTCAGCTATCTTTGTAGGTCCCATTTTTTTAGTTAAAATTCAGTTTAAAAAATGTTTCAAGCACTGCACAACCATCATTATCACTGTTTTAAAGCATGTGATTTATTGTACAACTTTGTTAAGATGGAGCACTCTCTCCACCCGACGTTTAAAACTGAATTCTGCAGCACTTTTCGTCAGAGAGTAGAATACCTGGCAGGAAACCAGCTGCCTTAAGCCTGTCCCAGAGCTGGTGCCCACTGGCAGCCACCAACATTTGCAGCTCATGCTTTGGAGGACCACCCTTGCTACAGTGAGTAATTCGCTTGTCATAGCTGCATACACCAACAGCTTAATGCTGGCTGGCATGGGTCCCTGTGCCCATTCTTAGACAACAGGATTAAGCTTGCTTAGTGCGAGCTCTCCGGGATCACCTATACTCTAAATTATACTCGAACAATGCTGGCTAACCAGTTTGGCTACAACAACATGCTTTTTTAATACCACTGTCTTACAATTTCAAATGAAGACATGTGAATTTAGTTGGTAGGAGACAACTGAAAGGTGGAAAAGTCCATTCAGAAAGAAGATATTAGCCACACTCTGAATTAAATGGAATTATTTTGAAAAAAATAAAACATTTTTTAGTTACGGTGACAGAATTTTTTTGATGTATCACAGCAGGATGGATAACACTGTCAGAAGCCCCTGTGTCATTTTTGAATATCTGTTTAATTTGTTCTCTGTTTCCAGACCTGATTAAAAAGGAACAAACTCCGCCTCCAGAGAGAAGACGCTGATGGACTGGTTCTGATGTTTGCTGGTTTCAGAGTTCATCTCCACACTTACTCCCAATTTGACTGTCGACATCTTCCTTACATCATTTCACATTTGTTAGGAGTCTTTAATTATTAGCAATATTTTAGCCTGGCCCTTGCCTTCCTATGCAGTTCTGCTCAATTCTAGTTTCCCTTCTCTGCTCCGTCTGGGACTTCTTCCATTGAGATGGATTTCACTGGCACATTTTTAGCCGGGCCAATCAGAGAACAGAA
>NW_013954344.1:2191-3720 GCF_001266775.1 Austrofundulus limnaeus | reverse complement strand
ACACACACATTGACACAAACACACACAAACACACACACATTGACACAAACACACACAAACACACACACATTGACACAAACACACAAATCATTCCTCTTGATGACATCATCCTCCTCCTCCTCTGCTCTCAGTGAATCAGCAGGTCGGCCCTCAGGACCCTGGTCTGGATGACATCACTTCCTGGTTGGAGGAGGTGGTCCCTGAGCTGGACCACCTCCTGAGCTCCAAGTCTTCAGTCAGCATGAAGGAGCTGGAAGCTCAGGCCAAACAGCTGAAGGTATGTTAGCTTCAACAGGCCTGACTCTTTGTTTCAGAGGGATGATGATGATGATGATGATGATGGTTTCCACCTGCGTGTTGCTCTCAGGACTTGGAGCGAGTCTTCTCCCACTACGAGCCCACCATGCTGAAGGTGGGCCTGCAGGACCAGAGGACAGACTGGAGCAGAGCCTGTTCAGCACTGCACAGGTGGGACACCTGCCTGAGGAGGAAGCTGCTCTGCTGCCAGGTGACCACACAAACACTTCCTGAGCTCTACCTGGTGTTTCCTGCATGGGAACAGTGTTTAAACACCTCCTCTTATAGTCCAAGAGATAGACCAAGTTTATCTGCAGAAGAAGGTTTAGGTGGCTGAGAAACAAACTGCTGCTACACAACGATGAGATTTAATTACCATTAACCACCCAGTGGTTTCAAATATACTTTTAACATTAAAGTATGATTTAATTATGAAGTAGGGCAATCCCAACAAGCAGGACTTCAGTTCTGTTATGGTTTAGTTGGAGGAAACTGTTAGAGAACCAGTTGTTGAACTCACTGAAGCAGTCTGTAAGGGTGGAGGATGAGAAGGTGGAGTTCAGTTTTGATGAAATGTAGAGCTGAGTGTCGTCGGCATACGAGTGGAATTGGACACCAAATTTACAGAAGATGTGGCCAAGTGGGAGCAGAGAGATTATGAAAAGTAGAGGCCCGAGTACAGATCCTTGGGGAACACCAATGGAGATGGGTGAAGACTGGGAGCAGAAGGACTTGAGCTGTATGAACTGAGTGCAGTCAGAAAGATAGGATTTAAACCAGTCCAGGGGGTGTCTGAGATGTCGACAGAAGATAGTCTGTCGATGAGGATAGGATGAGAGATGGTGTCAAAGGAGGAGCTCAGATCAAGGAGGGTGAGTTTAGACAGAAGTCCTGAGTCAGCAGCAAGGAGAAGATCATCAGTCGTTTTAATAAGAGCAGTTTCTGAGCTGTGATGTGGTTGAAGACCTGACTGGAACTGTTCACACAGGTTATTGTTGGAGAGGAGTGAGTGTAGCTGATCAGAGACGACTTTTCAAGGATTTTGGAGATGAAGGACAGATTAGAAATGAGACGAGATTATTGAAGTTAGTCAGATCTAGACCTGTTTTCTTTATGATGGGGTGATGGCAGCTGGTTTAAAAGCTGTGGGAACAGTAGCCGTGGTCAGAGAGGAGTGGATGATGTTACTGATGATAGGAAGCAGGGAGGGGAGACAGAGAGGGGGATGGAGG
>NW_013954344.1:0-2181 GCF_001266775.1 Austrofundulus limnaeus | reverse complement strand
CCTCACCTAACATTAACCTAACTTAACCTAAACTAATCTAAACTAATCTAACCTAACCTAATCTAATCTAACCTAACCTCACCTAACATTAACCTAACTTAACCTAAACTAATCTAAACTAATCTAACCTAACCTAATCTAATCTAACCTAACCTCACCTAACATTAACCTAACTTAACCTAAACTAATCTAAACTAATCTAACCTAACCTAATCTAATCTAACCTAACCTCACCTAACATTAACCTAACCTAACATTAACTTAACCTAACCTAATCTAACATTAACCTAACCTCACCTAACCTAACATTAACCTAACCTAATCTAAACTAATCTAAACTAATCTAATCTAACCTAACCTAATCTAATCTAACCTAATCTAATCTAAGCTAATCCAACCTAACCTAACCTAACCTCACCTAATCTAACCTAACCTAACATTAACCTAACCTAACCTAATCTAATCTAATCTAATCTCACCTAATCTAACATTAACCTAATCTAACATTAACCTAATCTAATCTAATCTAATCTAACCTAACCTCACCTAACCTAATCTAATCTAACCTAACATTAACCTAAGCTAATCTGAACCAATCTAATCTAACCTAATCCAATCTGACCTAACCTAACCTAACATTAACCTAACCTAATCTAAACTAATCTAACCTAACCTAACATTAACCTAATCTAACCTAACCTAACCTAACATTAACCTAACCTAACATTAACCTAACCTAACATTAACCTAATCTAACCTAACCTAATCTAATCTAATCTAATCTAACCTAAACTAACTCCAGACAAAGCTGCCACCAAATGTACAGTTTTAAATCAGCTGCATGTCCTCTGTCCCACAGAGAGACGAGGGGGACGTCGTCCTTCTTCTGCCGCCTCCTGCGTGTGGTCCTYCCCCTGCAGCTCCTCCTTCTCCTCCTGCTGCTGCTGCTGCTCCACTGCCTGATCCCCCTGTCGGACAGAGACCCCAGCTGCAGCGTGGCCAACAACTTCGCCCACTCCTTCTACCCCANGTGGGGTGCGGTCTGTGTAGCGTGGGGTGCGGTCTACGTACTGTGGGGTGCGGTCTGTGTACTGTAAGTCCTGACTACTTGTAGAGTGACTCTAGTCTGTGACTTTGTGTTTTCCTTGACCTTGAGTTGTTTTGAACTCTCCCACTTACCAACAGGGAATTCCCACATATAATGAAGTTGCATATGGGAGATGTAGTTGGCTGTAAAGCAGCTTATTTTGAGATTAATCCAGGATTATTGTAGTAAATCTGCTCTGCAGTGCACAACAAACAGATTAAATGAGTTTGAACTCTAAATGTTTCCTGGCAGGAGTTTCATCAGAGCCTGGACTCTCTGCTGCTGTGGTTGGCTCACACAGAGAGCTGGTGTCATGCTGTGGACGTCAAACACCTGCAGACGAGCGATGAGGCGCTGCGTCTCCACGACAACACGCTGATGGTAAGCAGCCGTCACACTCGTCACCGTTAACCAGAGCACAGTGTCAGTGAAGTGTTGGTGCTGCAGGCGCTGCAGGAGGAGCTGAGGGGCCAGCAGAGTCAGCACACCTCCCTGTGGACTCTGTGGTCACTGCTGCGACCCCGAGACACTGCTGAGGACCAGCAGGACGTCCAGGAGAAGCTCCATGTGACGAGCAACAAGCTGAAGCAGCTCAGGAAGAGGGTGGAGCAGGACCACCACAACCTGCAGCAGAGACTGGTAACTTCAGAACCTGGACCCTCACTGCAGCTTTCATAAAGTGTCAGGAAGATAATTATTGTCTTTATCCAGGAGTCTGAGGCAGCCAACAGCTCCCTGACAGGACCCTGCTCTGCAAGGTAGAAACACTTCCTGTTTTACACAAACACACTTCCTGTTTGATCAGAACCAAAAAACACTGGAGAGATGTTTCCTTTAATATTCATAATGGTCAGGTTAGTTTAAACCTAACCTAACCTAACATTAACCTAAGCTAACATTAACCTAAGCTAACATTAACCTAAGCTAACATTAACCTAACCTAACCTAATCTAACATTAACCTAACTTAACATTAACCTAATCTAATCTAACCTAACCTCACCTAACATTAACCTAACTTAACCTAAACTAATCTAAACTAATCTAACCTAACCTAATCTAATCTAACCTAACCTCACCTAACATTAACCTAAC
>NW_013954343.1:34645-35341 GCF_001266775.1 Austrofundulus limnaeus | reverse complement strand
GCAGTGTGTAGCTGTGGTTAGCAGTGTGTAGCTGTGGTTAGCAGTGTGTAGCTGTGGTTAGCAGTGTGTAGCTGTGGATAGCAGTGTGTAGCTGTGGTTAGCAGTGTGTAGCTGTGGTTAGCAGTGTGCAGCAGTGTGTAGCTGTGGTTAGCAGTGTGCAGCAGTGTGTAGCTGTGGTTAGCAGTGTGCAGCAGTGTGTAGCTGTGGTTAGCAGTGGTTAGCAGTGTGTAGCTGTGGTTAGCAGTGTGTAGCAGTGGTTAGCAGTGTGTAGCAGTGGTTAGCAGTGGTTAGCAGTGTGTAGCTGTGGTTAGCAGTGTGCAGCTGTGGTTAGCAGTGTGCAGCAGTGGTTAGCAATGTGTAGCTGTGGTTAGCAGTGTGTAGCTGTGGTTAGCAGTGTGTAGCAGTGTGTAGCTGTGGTTAGCAGTGTGTAGCAGTGTGTAGCTGTGGTTAGCAGTGTGTAGCTGTGGATAGCAGTGTGTAGCTGTGGTTAGCAGTGTGTAGCTGTGGTTAGCAGTGTGTAGCTGTGGATAGCAGTGTGTAGCTGTGGTTAGCAGTGTGTAGCTGTGGTTAGCAGTGTGCAGCAGTGGTTAGCAGTGTGTAGCTGTGGTTAGCAGTGTGTAGCTGTGGTTAGCAGTGTGTAGCTGTGGTTAGCAGTGTGTAGCTGTGGTTAGCAGTGTGTAGCTGTGGTTAGTAGTG
>NW_013954343.1:33325-33645 GCF_001266775.1 Austrofundulus limnaeus | reverse complement strand
GTGGTTAGCAGTGTGCAGCAGTGTGTAGCTGTGGTTAGCAGTGTGCAGCAGTGTGTAGCTGTGGATAGCAGTGTGTAGCTGTGGATAGCAGTGTGCAGCAGTGTGTAGCTGTGGTTAGCAGTGCGCAGCAGTGGTTAGAAGTGTGCAGCAGTGTGTAGCTGTGGTTAGCAGTGTGTAGCAGTGTGCAGCAGTGGTTATCAGTGTGCAGCAGTGTGTAGCTGTGGATAGCAGTGTGTAGCTGTGGATAGCAGTGTGTAGCAGTGTGTAGCTGTGGTTAGCAGTGGTTAGCAGTGTGTAGCTGTGGTTAGCAGTGTGTAGCT
>NW_013954343.1:30619-31231 GCF_001266775.1 Austrofundulus limnaeus | reverse complement strand
CACACACACACACACACACACACACACACACACACACACACAATTAGTTCATCTGGTTCCAGGTATGAGCCAGCGTGTATCTGAAGGGGTCATACCTGGGTCATGTGACTGGGCGTGGCCTGTTGGGGGGAAGGTGTTGAGGACTGTGAGGCTGCCGTCAGTCAGTGAGGATGTGGGCGTGGCATACATCACGGTGTGACTGCCGGGGTACATCATGTGACCTGCCACTGAGGAAGAAGAGCACGAAGAGGAGGACACGATAGAGACTGGAAGACTGGCTGCAGAAACACAGACAGGAAGCTGATCTGGGCCCCTTCACAATAAAGGCCTATCACTACCTTCAAATTAAAAGACGCTTCTCAGAAGACAAGACGACAAGGTAAGACCTGAAATCACCTGGAAAAAGAGTTGTTTGTTTACATGGAACTTCCTTCTCCAGGTGTGTCTTACCTGAGGAGGAGGCGGGACTGTGAATGTCAGAGCTGCTCTGATTGGTGGAGGCCTGCTGGGAGCTGGGCTGAACCTGGATGGTCTGCACATGTTGAGACACTCCAGTTCCTGATGATCACACACACACACACACACACACACACACACACACACACACACACA
>NW_013954343.1:21166-28658 GCF_001266775.1 Austrofundulus limnaeus | reverse complement strand
ATGTCCAATAAACCCTCTGTCCCTTCCTCTGGACATGTCCAATAAACCCACTGTCCCTTCCTCTGGACACGTCCAATAAACCCACTGTCCCTTCCTCTGGACACGTCCAATAAACCCTCTGTCCCTTCCTCTGGACACGTCCAATAAACCCTCTGTCCCTTCCTCTGGACATGTCCAATAAACCCACTGTCCCTTCCTCTGGACATGTCCAATATACCCACTGTCCCTTCCTCTGGACACGTCCAATATACCCACTGTCCCTTCCTCTGGACACGTCCAAAGCATTTCAGTCTGGTCTCTAACTTCCTGTCCCAGTCCTTGACCTTGTGCTGTCCCTCTGATGATGGTCTCTGTCCTCATCTCTCAGTCAGTAACGTTTTTTTTTATCATGTTTACCTACAGAAGTGTTTCAGGTGTCTTTAGTTGGACAGATCTTTATGAGGACCATGTCCACAACCATAATATGTGCTGTGAGGGACAGGTTCTCTGCCTCTGAACAMAGTGGTCCTCATTGTTAAAGGTGGTATGAAACCCCGCCCACCTACCTACCTGACATCAAAGCGATTCCTCCAGGAAGTACAACACCTGCTGATGTTTTTAACACCGTCCCATTGGAGGAGGAGGGCTGCCAGGAGGGGGCGCTGGTCTGCACCTGCATGGCCAGGGAGGAAGAAGAGGAGGAGGAAGAGGAGGGAAGAGTGGTTGCTGCCAGGGTGAACGTTGGTTTGATCATGTCCTGCAGAGACAGACGTAAGACAGATGTCCCCATGAGTAGTCCCTTTGATCAATGCGTTTACTGTATTGTTACTGTAAGAACGACAACATGGCCAGGTGTTATTACCTGCACTAAAGAGGAGGACATGGCCAGGTGTTATTACCTGCACTAAGGAGGGCGTGGTTTGGTGATCTGGATCACCTGTGTGAGACCCCTGGGTCTGGGAGGTGTTTGTTTTACTTTCATTTTTCAGTAGACCTGCAGTCATGTGATGTCTCAATGGCTGTGTCTCAGTTCAGGGTCTGGGTCCTCATGAGTGCACATTTGTCATCTGCAGACGTCACTGCCCCGCACCGAGGACTGTCCCAATTCAGAGGCTCCTCATCATGCAGCCGAGGAATGAGGCCGACTAACTCTCAAAATGCATCTGTGTATCCTCACCGGCCGAGGATATTCCAGGATTCANGGGGAAATTGGTCTTGGCGGAGGTTTGCACTCTCTGAGTGCTTCTAGTTCTTCCTGCCCTCAGTCATTGACCACCTCAACCTGCAGTTCTAACCTGTTCCATCAATTCAGATGTTGCAGGTTCTGCCRTGTGGATTCAATCTGGTTCCACCTCCTCAGTTTTTGGTCAGTTGGTGTTATATTCCAGTTTGTCTTCCTGTGTTATTTGTGTGCTTGTGGTCCCTTCTTCGAGGTGTGTAAGTTTTGCTGCCACATCATCATTTTGTTTTATTTATTCTGGGTCTGAACCTTCCTACAACCATCTCAGAAACATTSTTTCACATGTTAACCCAAACAGTTAATGTGGATGAAGATTCAGCTCAGTAAGAACCTCCCTCTGAGTTTTCTCTCCAGCTAAAAAGAAGTGATTGTTAGAAACCTCGGACAGATCAGACAAGTTCCCAGTACAACCAGGGACTGACAGAGCTCAGCTCAACATGAGGTTTGAGGAGATCCTGAATGAAGTTGGTGGCTTCTGTAGATTTCAGTCTCTGATCCTGATTATCCTCTGCCTGCCTCGTGCCATCCTGCCCCTTCATTTTCTTCTGCACAACTTTATTTCTGCAACCCCTCCTCACCGCTGCTCCTCTGGGACCCCAGAGGAAAGGAATGGGAGCAGCTGGACCATCACCCCAGAGGAACTGGCCTTCAGGATCCCCCGTCAGGATGATGGTTCCTTCAGTTCATGCAGGGTCTACGATCCCTCTCTGGTCAGCAACTTCAGCCYAACAAACAGGACTATACTTTGTCCTCATGGTTGGATTTACAACCAGTCACAGTTCATCTCTACAACAGCCACCGAGGTAAAACTTTACCATGTAAATATTTATACTTTATTTGTCCAAGAAAAGAAAACAGTGCAGACTAGAATACTGAAGAACTATACTGAACTATACTAAACTGAAATAAAGACTTTATTAACTGAGACTTTGAAGATACTCTGAACTCTGCCATCATACCAAGTTAATGTAAACTTATATTATTATCTGGTGCAGTTGGTTGTTGTGGCTTACTTTTACAATGAATATTGATTGTTTTTTATCAAAATCTACAAACTGTACAAATAAATGCAACTTATTTTCATCAAAGCTTTAATAAAATGAACAAAAGTTAAAACGAATAAGCAAAAATAATGTAATAAAACAGTTACAAGTAAATAGTTGATGANAACAAACACAAACACCAACAAGCAAATCAAAACCAGACATTAATACCAACCCAGCTTTATTAGTGAGATGATACAGATGTAAGTTAGTGCATCCCTGAAAAGAATACTTGCAGTTTAAAATGTATTATATAATTTGTATTAATGTGAATGTTTTGCCTAGAATGTGGATGACTTCATCGTTTGATTTAAATATTTATTTAAGTCCTGAATCTTCAGATTGCAGCTGTGCTTGTAGGTTTCTACTTCTGTACTCTTTCAGTCACCACCGCCATATTTACTTTAATGAGAGCAGGAATGTCTTTCTAAACTAGTTTTACAGTGTTTATGTGGGCTGTATTCATTTTAACTAGCTTGGATGTTAGCAGCGTTCTGTAGCTGCTCACCGAAGTTATCGATCTTATTTGTTAGCTTGTTTATGGCTTCTATAATGGGTTTGTTGGCTTCCTCATTTCGGACATGTGTCGCCGGTGTTTTGGTGGGACTTGTGAGTCTTTGAGCTGAGAGCCTTGAGACATCCATTGATTGTGGTCACTCGTGGAGCGCTAGCTTAGCTGGAGCGTCGGCTTTCGGCCTCCGCATCTTTGGTTTGGGTCGGCTTAGAGGCTTGAGAGATGTGTTGAATATTAAAACAAATATATAGGTGAAATTAGTGGCTWGGTTTGTGAGCAAAAGAGAGGTCCAAACAGGTATACAGCCTAGAAGAAGTTGCCTACACGAGCRGCCATCTTATCGGAACTAGATCGGAAACAACACCGCGATCTTCCCGGGACCCTTTTGTTCAACAACGTTAAGAACCGGGTCCGGTCTGATTCGAACCATGCTGAATCAAGCGAGAGGCACCACACGAAAAGCACCGAATAGATTTATAAACTAAACTTCTGTCTCGATGAAGTCCGGTTAGCTTTAGCCTCTTGAGCGCTACCCCGCGAAGGCCGCACTAATCCCCGGCCTACCGTAAGCGTAGATCCCGCGAAGCAGGTCCTCTCGCAGTCCCATTGTGTCGAAGGTGGGGGTGACGTCCACCTCCTCGCTGGTCTCAAACTCCACCTTGGTCATGTCRTCGTCCTTCAGGAGCCTCTTTCTGCCCTGTGTCCCGGCTGTAGCCATCGTTGTGGAGGGTTTTCTTTCGGCTGGCCTGTCTCTGAGACTCCGATAACGAGCCGCTGCGACGCTGCTACCACGTGTCGCCCTTGTGACGTAAACACAAAGCGACGCGCTGCTTTCTGGAAAGAGGACTGTACTAATCTTAGGACTTTCGCTTCACTTGGAGCAGGGTTTCTCAACCTTATTGGGTCTGAGGACCCCGTACAGATGGCAAAATATTCCAGGGACCCGCCTCATGCTGATRTAAACTGATTTACTACATTTTAATGCCTAAATTCCATGAGAATAATTATTTGATTGAGCAAGTTTATTTTACTGGTGCATTGTTCCCCCTTATTCATTTATGATTTTCTTAAAGGAAAAACAAAATTAACAGTTTATTACAATATTTTGTGGACGCCAAAGTTATAGCTTTGAGAACCTCTGACCTAGAGAAACAAGGAAAAAAAAATAATACATAGAATAATAGGTATTATTAATGCAATGCTGATATTGTTTTAACAGCTTTTCTCTCGCTACAGGGTTCATATATACATAATATTACTAATGTTTCAAAGTCCTTATAACAAACAAAAAACTATTTTTACACAATTTATATTTATGCAAGTAAAACTCTGCAATAATGAGTAGATTGARTATATGAAGGTTTCATTGTGTTGTCATTTGCAAAAAAAAACTACTCTTTAAACTCAGAGTTTAAAGAGATAATCATCTGAGATTTATGTTTATGGATAAACATTCCTCCTGGAAGACACTTCACTTGTCAAACAGATAAGATATTTTTTAAAGCTGCCTCCATTTATTGAGTAATTCAGTTAAAACCAACCACCTCACTCCAAAAGCATTTATTGATCATTTTAGAAACATGAAGTCAAACAAGCCTGGACTGACCAGGATTCAAAGCCAGTTCCAGRGCTGGATAGAGAGCAGGTTCAGAATCAGCTGCACTTCAGTTTCCAGATGTCCGAGTGTCCTTYAATGCAGCGTCAGCAGTTTGTGAACCAGTTGATCAGAACATTGGCTGTTTGCTTCACATGTCCTGTTCTTGTTTCAGGTGTTTGAATTTCTGACAGTCGTCTCCAGGAGTCTCAACCTGAACAGGAGTGTTGTCTGTAATGCAAAGCTGTGTCAATAAAGTTTGATGTTTTTGAACAGATTTAAGGTCCCTGAACCTCTGCAGCATGTTTCCAGGCTTGGTCCCATGTTTACATCCTGATGAGATGAAAAATACATAAAAAACAAACAGGCTGCTCCCAGACTCATCTCAGTCTTATTTTGAAAAGCAGATTTCCACTTCCTGTCACTGACGGAACACCTTTCTCACCTGTCCAACCAGCCTTCATCGAGCACATCATGTGACTCTGTGATGTCATGTGACCACTGAAGGAGCAGTTTTCCTTCATAAAGGGAGCGACAGGTGAGCTCACCKGAACAAACGATGTGGCCACAAACAGATGTAAACAGGAAGTTGGTCACGTGACCCTCAGTCATCTTTTGATTGGTGGATGTCCAGATTAACGACCTGCAGCTCTGTCAAGTTGTTGCTGCTCTGCTGGCTGATGACCATCTGAACATCGAACAAACAAAACAAGTCAATGGTTTACAAGGTTAAAGTTTTTCATTAACACATTTTTTCTACACCTAATCATATTCTAAGTGCATTACACACTATTTAATGACATAAAATGTATGTGCTACAATTTTATACTTAAAACAGCACAAGTGGTACTGTGCACAACACTATTTATCCAAACCTTCTATATGTGACATTAACTCTGTGTACACTTGAAATTTGCCAATATTGTTTATGTAATGCGTGTAAAACTGTGACTAACAATGTATAGCTGTGGATAGCAGTGTGCAGCTGTGGATAGCAGTGTGCAGCTGTGGATAGCAGTGGTTAGCAGTGTGTAGCAGTNATTTTTTAACAAGTCAGAGTAGTTTGAAAATTCACCCTGGACCGAAGGATTTGTTTTTAATAGTAAGTTTGGCAACTTCGCTGATGAAATTTATGCTGCAGTGATGTGAAATTAAAAAAATGCAACTACAAGTTACGAGAATAAAGTCTTAACATTACGAGAATAAAGTCACAATATTCTAGCCTTTACACAAAAAAGCCTGCAATTATCACTGCATTAAAATGAGGATGTTGTCAAGTTATTCTTTATTATTGTTATTAAATAAATGGTTAATCTTTTAGCACATTAGCATCAGGTTATCAGTAGCAGGACTTGGTAATTGTACAAACGACTCTAAGATAAACTGAAGCTGTAATTAATYYATGCATTGACAGATTTKGTCGTCACYTAGTTAATTTGGATAAAATCATATTAATCCAACAGTGATCCAGGTCACCAGTACAGACTTTATAAACAGACACATGGGGAATTGAGACACAGCCAGTGTCTGCAGGTCTACCAGAACTGGACCCACCTGGTGGTCCTAAAGCCCCTGAGCGCAGCTTTACCTTCGGGCCCTCCGGGCAGCCGTCCGTCTCCGTCACCTGGTAGGTGAGGTCGGTCTCTTCGAAGCCGGTGGCGCTCATCCTCTGGTCAGAAGACGGGTCGGAGCGAGGCGGGGAGTCCGGAGAGTTCAGGCAGGTCTGGATCAGAGCCTTCCCGGTCTCTGACGTGATCATAGGCTGCAGCTTCCTGGTGGCAAACGTGTAAACGTGACCCGTCTCACTGGCTACCAACAGCAACACCTGCGTACCTGTGAGCGTGGACAGCTCGTAGGCCTGGAGACAAACAAAGACACGCTACCTGTTTACCTGTGACGGTCACGTGACCAGCAGGAGTTTACCTGAAGACCTGAGGCTGGACTCAGCGTCTCTGCTGACCTTTGACCCCTGCATGTCTACCTGTCTCAGGTGATTCCCGCCACACTCACCTTCTTCATGATGCCGGTCTTCCTCTTGCTGAACGTAGTGTACCTTCTCAGTTTGTTGTCGATGAATTCCATCTTGATCTTGACCCGGCCCCGGGTCTTCTTCCCGGGTCTGACCCCGGACACAGCGGAGCTCAGCCCCCCGTACCCCCGGCTCAGTCCTCCGGAGGAGTGTCCCGWTGGGTGACCGTCCTCCCTGCCGCTCCTCTCCCGCTTCACGCCCCTCTTGTCCCCGCCAGATCCTCCGGTGTCGTCTTCGTCCCCGGACTCGGAGTCCAGGTCGGAGCCGCTGAAGGCCACCTCGGTGCTGTACTCCCGGTCCTCCAGTCGGCCTCCATCGGTGTCGATGTTCGGRGCGGTCCCGGCGGTGCTCCCTGGTTCGGTTCTGGTGCCCATTCCGGGCCCGTGTTCTGGTGCTGGCAGGGCCTGCAGCCTCCTCCTGCCGGCCGGCCCAGGCAGGCAGCGGTGCCCGGGTCTGGGAGCTGTGAGGCCCGGCAGCGCCGCTAGCAGCTCGGCTACCGTTCAACAAGTAGAGCCGCTGTTCTTCACCGGCCTGCGGGGGTCAGCGGCCTGTGGCCCGGTCCAACCGGCCCGCAGCTCCTACCGGCCCGCAACTCGCTCCTACCGCTGAAAAACACGCAACATTTCCTGCGTGAATTCACCGAAAACATAAAGACTTTTAAAGTTGTTTTCTGCAGCTAACAGCGAGGCCCGCCTACCAGATCACTCCGCTCCACATAAGGAAATGACCGGCAGCATCCGCACATACCCGTCCGCCTTTAAATGTAGTTCCACAACAAAAAAAAAAAAACCTCCCCGGCTTCCTTAACCTGAACACATTTTACTGAAGCTGTCTCCTGTGCACGGTCTGATCCCGCTAAACTGCGACTTAATGAGCGCTGTGATACACACATGTACTGGAACTACTTTATCTCATTTAAAACAAATCAGCCTTCCTTTTATGGTCAGGCTCGCTTTATATGGTCAAAACAGCTCACTTCCGGTAGAACTTCAGACTGAACCAACACGTGGAGGAAGGAAGGAAGGAAGGAAGAAAGAAAGAAAGAAAGAAAGAAAGAAAGAAAGAAAGAAAGAAAGAAAGAAAGAAAGAAAGA
>NW_013954343.1:0-20166 GCF_001266775.1 Austrofundulus limnaeus | reverse complement strand
CCCCCACCCCACGCGCCCCCTGATTGGGCAGGCGTGACAAAACGCAGCTCGGAATGATGAAGCAATTCAAGCCACTGATGTGACCTGCTTATATCCGACTGTGACGTGGACAAATGGCTGTCCAGTTATCGTGATCAGAATGGAAGGACTGGACTGTTTCTTTCCCAGAGGGAATTCCAACCAATGAAGTTGACATTTCCCTAAAAAAGCGACCACAAAAACTTCACAAGGGCGTGTGTGACTGTGTGTGCTTTGGTTGTTAAACAGGTGAAGGGAGGTCAGCCTGTGCTTTGCTCCTGCAGGTATAGCAGAGTTAAAATAAGACCTTTGCATTTGTTCGATCGTTTAAACCAGCGAGGTCAAAACATCGAGTTAGGGTTATATTTTGGCAAGTCTTTGAGCAAAAAAAAGTTTGGAAATCACTGAGCACTCTAACTCTATGTGTTTCAATGGTAAGAATAAAAGTTACGCTTTTTGACAGTAATGTGAAGAACCCTGCAGTGTTTACCTAATGCTTGTGTTGGGTCAAGGTGACATGAGATTCGTACTGTCTGGTTCAAGTCGCTCAAAACTGTACATTCCACATTCACTCTCAAAACCTGGTACGTCTAGCACCCTACTGAGGTATTCTTCACCGGCCGTCATGGTGAGAGCTTGCTGTGTGGTTGTACCCAAGCTTGTTCCTCCCTGCGTGCCGTTTGACAAGAGGAAGTGAGAAATATTGGACGTCGAGCTTGAGGCTGTGGGGGGAATGTAGACGAAGGGTGCTATCTCTGTTCAAAACGAGCAGGGTCGATCAAGAGGACGTAACTGAAGCTCACCTTGTGGTCAACTGGCCCTCTTGTCTTTTCTCTGTCACCAATTATGAGTGCATCTCTGATCTGTGTGTTTTCGGATGACTCGTGCAGAACAGAGATGTTGGGCAAGCCTCCGCTTCCTCTGTTGTTGCAGGAACGACTTAAACAAACAGTGAGGTAGTGGGTGCTTTCCTGTTCAAATGAGTCAGCCAGAACAAAGAAATCTTTACCAACAGAGAAACTCCTTATGCCTTCTGTAGGATTAGCAAATTGCAAGGTTGTCCCCTGACCTGTCAAGGCTCGGAGCATGTGTTAATGTATTGTTATCCTGTGAATACAAGTTGTTTTTATCCTAAGGTGGTATGCAAATGAAGCATAATTGCGAAACACCTTGTCTGTCAGGAAAGAATTTGTCTGACTTTTTTGCCCTGTCGAGTTTTCTACAGATACTGGGTGAAAAATAATGAGCCAACGCCGGGTGTGAGTCATTGCGGCACCTTGTTGAGGAGCAATTAATGCCATGTAGAGACCACTAAAAGGCACTGCTAGTGGCACGAAAACAAACGATCTCCCTGAAATGTCTTTTCTCGTCTTGCTGTCAGTCCAGTTAAACAGGGCATGACGAGTCCAAGGGAGGGGTGTTTGTGTGTGTGTGTGTGTGTGTGTGTGGGAGGGGGTTCAGGTTTTGTTTGTGAGGGTGGGAGGACACATGTGGAGTGGGAGAGCCCAGTGTGTTTGTGTGGAGAAGGGTGGGGGAGGGAGGTCGTCTCGGGCGCGAGATTCACCCCGGTGCGACTTGCGCCTTTTAGACATTCCTGACATTCCGACCTCCGGGATGTTTGAGGCTCCTTCCGTCTTCTTCTAGCTTGTCGGGGACTCTTTGGAGGGCTTTTATGTTGCTGGGCTCGCTCCGGCGAGCCTTTTGGTTGAACAGAGACCACATGCCCTCTAATTTAGGAGACCATGAGAACATGTCGCACTGCACATATTTGGTTACATTCAAGGATGACCCTTAAGTCCTTATCTGTAGGTGGAAAACACTTGCCTCTCTGAAATTCTGTCTAAGGAGTTGCACTTAGTGCTTTTGGTTTAAATTTAAGAAATCTTGATAATAAAAGACTGAGACTGATAGATTGTTTGCACCCCATCTTATCCCTGATCCAGTCAATCACATGTCTACATTCCTTGGGTATTTAAAGTGTCCATCAAATTTTATGAGCCTCCAAAGAGTTGGAGCTAAACATTTTTAATTTGGAAATACAATCATTTAGAATTAATTACAGTTTTTTATGAGATACATCACATTTTATTTGTTTAAAAAGCATGCAGAGTTCAAAATGAGTAAAAAAAAAAGTTAAACTGATTTTGGTTTAATCTCGTTTTTCCACCTGCCATTATGACTTATTTTAGCTCTTATTTTACACATTTATGACAAAAGCACATTTAGGTCTGTAAAAAGCTAGAAAACATATAACATATTATAATGACAGTAAAATAAAAGAAAAAGTAAACCAGACACAGATAAAGGTTGCACAGTATATCAAAAATTTATCGTAATCACAGTAACAGCCTGTGCAATATGCATATCACCAAAACAGGCATAAACTGCAATAAAAGGTTGCCTCAAATGTTTGCATTTTGTCAATAACATGAAAGCTTGAAGTATTTGACCAACCAAATGGAGCTTTTCACGTTTTGCCAATTGGATTGATATTTTTAGATATCTGGTTAGATAATTTATTTTAAAAAACTGATAGTAAGAGGCACTTTTCAGTTTTTAAAGAATCAAAAAAAAAATTATGGGAACACTGTTAAAGTCATTAGGAAACTGTATTGAATACAGTTTGTTGTTTCACTTCTACAGCAGCTGTGTCTGTTTGCATTTTTTAAATAAAACTGTCATATTGGAATAGAAAGGATGTATTATAATATTTTTTGCTCTGAACCCAGAGCAGAAAGACATCAACACTGCATACTTAAAGTATTCGTTCATTTATTGCAAGTAATATTATCATCACAATGTTAAGCACTGTTATTGTACATTGCAAGTTTTCTTAACCCTAACCCTAACACAGATGATGATGTGATGAACCTTTTGAAGGGGGCGTGTCCAATTTCATAATGTAATATTTTAACCACTACCTTTAATGACTTTGAATTTCAGGCCAAATGGACACTTGAATCATAGTAGTAAGGGTATATTTAACAAATTCTTACTGTCTTTTGTACCTATTTCCTCTCTCTTGTTCTTGTGAGCCAGCCATGAGCGCTCTCCGTCCATCCACCGGATACCTTCACTGCCACCTCTAACCGAACCACATCTTAGCAAACCGAAGATGTCAGCGTGCGGCGATTTTGCAGAACACGTGTGGAAACCAGGCTCTTGCAAGAACTGCTTCCACCCGCTCAGCGCGCACAAGTCCGTCGGCACCCCGGATGGCAGCGTGTCAGCCGCTTGTTTGAAGAGCAACGCGGGAGGCGATGAAGAAGCTGGCTTGACGACGTCACCTTCGCCGTACAGCAAGCCAACCATCGCTGTCAAGCCCACTATGATGAGCCTTGAAACCAGTGAGCCAAAAGACATAAACATGAACATAGAGCAGGTGAGTTTCTAACGTGTTCATTTTCTGTATTGAAGCTTGTGTCAGATTACGTTTTTTTAAATTAAAGCCTTGTTTTTATTTGCAGCAGGATAATGCAAAAAGCCCATCTGAACGGATGGGCTTGAAGAAGCTTCTAAACATGTCACCGCTTTACATTGACAATAATGGCTGCAACAAGGCCCGCAGAAATGCAGCACTTCAAAGTCCTGAAGGCAAGACTGACTACAACAACTGCCTGTCTTTGTCCCCCCTCTCCTTGTCCCCCAATATTATGCCTAAAGACTCCATGATCATCAGCAATATTTTGATCGGCCAAGAGGAAAGTAGAGGTTCTCAGAATTTAAAGAAAAATGCTAACGAGGACTCCTGCTGGCAGCGTAATAATATGTCTACTAATGGGAACAGAAGCGCTCATAAAGGAAGTGGTGTGACAAATTTTAAGGAGTCTCGTGAGGCAGCTGAAGAGCTTCCTTTGTCAGTGGATATTGTCCCATCAGATCACGCCACAATTCATTGCAATGGTTTAAGCTGTGGTCATGTCACACCATCCGGATCTTCTGTTTCACATATGTCAGCCTCAAGTGTGGATTTTACTAATCAATGTAGCCCGACGTCCCTGAACTCTGGTGCTGTCCTGTCCAAAGAGAGCAGCCTATCGGATTCCCTTTCTTCATATCGTAGCAGTACAGGTTCTCTTCCTGGGCCTGATGGGTCAGTAGGAAGACAGGGCCCCCAAAGCCCACAGACTAGTTTAGAGTCAACGTCCACCTCTCCCATTGTACGAGAAAATTCGGAGCCAATATATGCTGAAAGCACCAAGAAAAAGTCTAAGCCAGGAAATGGACTACAAAGCCAACCGGAGTCCCCAAATCAGCCCAAGCAGTCTCAGTGCTCTGAGTCCGAACAATCCGGAGAGAGTCAGCGGGCCACCATCACTGTAATGGCTGCTCACACAGAGGAAAACAACAGAACTTTCTACCTGAGCAGCCCAGATTCTGGTGTCAGCACCCAGTGCAACTTCAGCCCCCCAGCGTGCAAAAATCCCAGTAGCCCGGCGTTTCGTTGGCCCAGCCCAAGCCGCAGCGCACCATGTCTAAGCCGAGAAGCCTCACTGCCGTCCAGTGTCTACCCCAAGCCCCAGTCTAGTCCGCCTATTCCTCCGAAGAGAAACTCTCGCTCTCTCAAACTGGGTACCTCCAGCCTCTCGCCATCTCTGTCGTCTCCGGTCCCTCTTCCAGAATTCCCCAAACTAGGTGCATCTAGCCTCCCAGCATCCATGTCGTCCCCTGTCCCGCTCCCCGAACTCCCCGTCTTTTTCCTCGTCTCATCGAGAGAGGGCCAATTCAGTGTTCCCTCCGACGACCAGAGTGCATCCTCTGACCGCTCCCACAAGCCCCACCACCACAGCTCCAACTGGAACTGTTGCATCGAGGAAGAAGAGGAGGAGGAAGAGAGAGAGCGGAAAGGGACAGAGAAGAGGAAGAACAAGCAGCTAGCTGCCAGCCCGGGTACAACCTCCATGGTGACAGGCCTGGTCAATGGTGCTGCTGTCTGGAAGGAGGCCAGTGACTGTAATGCCCACAGCAGCCCCACTCTGATGACACAGCCAGGCACAGCCCCCCCAGCTGGCCCCAACAATGGTTCCTGTCAGGGGGAAACTAAGGGCACCGGCACAGAGGAGGAGGGCAAGCATAACGAGAGCATGCCGGCCAAGCAAGCGTTACCCGGCTGCTCGTCAGAGCTGCTGGCCACAGGGAAAGAGGCTGCCAAAAATGACCCCAATCCTCCACCTCCCCCACCTAAGAAACTGCACAGGTAAGAACAAAAAACCCTTGTCTTTATCAGTTAACCCATCAAACCCAGCAGACTAACAAATCCTCTCAATGAGTAGATACTGAGAAATTCTCCAATTATTGAGAGTTTATCATGTTAACAGGGGGCATCAATTTTAAATGCACTTACAGAATTTTTATTTTTTATTTTTACATTTCTCAATCTCTTGGACTAGGAAGCAGTACAAACACTCTTAATGCATAACAACAGCAAAAATACACCAGAGATCCTAACAGAAGAGAGTCTAAATGATCTTTTACAGTCAGGCAGCAGCGTAAAATCAAGTGGCATGGATAGTTAAACACACCTTTGGGTTTTACTCTCCGGGCTGACTGTATAAAATAGTGCCCCTGTAATCTATGGTATGCTGACTGTGACTACATATTCATGCACTTTACTGCAGCCATCTCCCTGTGAGTCTTACAGTGCCTTCTCCTTTCATAGCATCATTATTCAGCCTTGAATCGGCCTCCATTCTAACGCCTTGTGATCATTCAAACCGTTGGGGGGGGGGGGGGTCTCAATGCAGGCCTTGTTCTGTTTGTGCTTTCACTGTGACTTCCTCAGTTTTAGTTAATGCACAGATAATCTACTGCTGTGTCATGTTGCTGTGAAGTGTTTTGTCTCCCGCACGATAGCAGTAATTATAAAAAAAAACTGTTCTTTTTGATGATATTAGAATTTTTAAATGAATCAATTCATTTTTAATGTGTTTCCTCGTCTCCGTGAGGAAGATATTTACCATAAGTGCACATTGTTGAAGTCCGCATTTTCATGCTAACCCTTATTTTCTTTTATTATGGGTGTTTAATTTAGCTTTAAACTGAGTCACCTTGAGGCTAGAAATACATCCAGCTGTCTGAGGTAGAAGCAGAAAACGAGAAGTGGGGCTGTGTTGCAGTTAGTGGAGCGTTAAACGACGCCTCCATTAAAATAAACGTTTTTTTCCTTGATGGGGACATTAAGGATGAGGCATGACTCACCTTTGCAACTTCCTTTTTGTTTAGACACACTCAACAAATCCTAATTTGGACCACCTCCCACTGTCAAAAATGCAGATTGCTGCTGGCTGCTGATTACTTGATCATGTCTTAAGGGCCCTTATGTTTGTGCTAATTCTAGGAGAGCAACGTCTCCTGTTATGACATAGCCAACATTCTGCTCTGATAAAAATACCTTGCTGAGACACATGTGGGAAACCCTGTTCAAGCCAGCTAGCAGCAGTTTTCCAAATTTCAGCCAGTTTAGTTTAATGTTCCTGGATTCTGATGCAGCACTTGAGACAAAAATACTGCAGGGCATTGAAATCTTCGCCTGCAAATCTATTACAACTTTCCTTTTTAATTGGAAATGATTCGAAATTGGACTCTTATTTGCTCATTGAATGGGAAGCAAATAAAAAAAATGTAGACACATGCTGTCCTGCGAGGCAGTATTTTGATCCTGTGCATCATTTAAAAGCCAGATGGTCTGAAAAATCTCCCTCGTGAAGCCTTTGATAAGACTTGCATTTGATTTTCTTTGCACTTTTTCCTACTGGGTGTAACAGGTCAACCACTGTGCCATGTCAGGTCACGCTAAGAGGGGGCGTGTCTGTGTTTGTACCTGTGAATTCGTCACGAATGAGTGGGCGCTGAAGCTCCCGTCTTAACAAGGAAGGCGTGTCAACTGGTCACTGGCCGCTGCCAAAAGGAGGGGCTTAGGAGAACAGATTGTTGCTCCTGGCAACTCCCAAACAGCCCCAGCCTGGCTATCAGTTGCCACCAATAGAAGTAGAATTTATAGATCAGCTATGTGGAATCAGGTCCAGTGAGTTTGACTTGGGTTTCAGTTGCTTTCCGCTCTGTAAACTTGTGTTCGGTGGCGCCCGCCCCTCCCACTGCCAAGCCACGGTTTCACAGATAGCATCTCATTGATGCCGGGCAGACAGAAAGGTTGCTCTAAAGTCAGCTGCTGGTTCAATGACTTAACAGCTAAATATGAGAGTTTTAGTCCACGCACCCTGATGGAGGCTGTTGCTTTTCTCGAGGAGACACTTTAAATATACTCGTGACTCGTGTGGAAGCAGGGTTGTGTTACTACACATGACAGGGCTTTAGAAAGCCACCGGTCTGATCCTGGGGCATTTTGTGTACCCACCGGCCTGAAAAGGACCTCTGCAGCATGAGGTAGGCACCTGACGGCTACTTTTTTTTTTACCAAGTGTGTCTTAGTTAGGCACGGATATTGCTGAGTACGTTCAAATACTAGCAGACGACAGATCGTGCTAAACCACTTTTTATTTAAGGTAAGAAGAGGTTTCTGCATTTTCACACCTTTTTTTCCCAGAAACTTAAACCGAGTTGTGGCTTTCTATGTGCCGAACTTATTTTCATTATTGTTCTTTCACAGCCTGCATCTGTTATTTTAGTGGGTTCTAATTAAAAGGTGTGAAGTTTGAGAACACGAGAAGCCAAAAAGGGATTTTTGTTGCTTGGTTAGGTTCAGCAAAATTAAATTTGCAGAAGGCTTTTTTATTTTTGCATTTAAATGAAAGCGGGCTGCAGTGAAGAAAGAGACGACTGACTGAGTCGACGATAACGAGGCAGAACTGGAGCCGTTAACGAAAGATAACAAGGTTTTGTGTCAAACATTAATGGATCTTTGGCTTATATGACTGTATGGTCATAGCAACTATCCTACAATCGGGGTAAAGTAACAATTGTTGTCTTTTTTTCACACATCAGAGTTGCACAACTAGGAGGATGAACTAATCTAAAACAGCGGAGATGCAATAAACTCTACTTTTGTGAGTTGTGTGTAAGGAACGGTGCAGATCGGACGTGTTGTCCAGTGTGATTACATCACTGTTTCATTCAGTGCCTTTTTGACTCAAAACTTCGAATTGTATGCATCTTGTAAGTTTGTTGCGTGGCTGTTGAGGCAGATTGCATCATTGTGTTCAAGTGTACGTCCACCTTCTGTACAGTTCATGACAAACTGAGCAACATGTGAGTCACCTCGTCCAACCAGCTTAAAACAGGAGTTAAAGATTGTTGCTGAAATACAAGAAAAAACCACATGAACCTTTGCACACCTTCAAAGCATAAGACACATGCATCTTAGGTTGGTTTTATATATTTACCACAGGGTGTCTTCTCTGAAAAAAAAGAGTCAGGAAGTGAAAGCAGGTGTACACAACAACAAAAGCAGCAGCAGTGGCTCAGTTCGTGTCGCGCTCAACTCTGCTGCACTTCTGTCTGTGCCCAGTCAGATGTAACTCCAGTCAGGTTGCTTTTTAAAGCTCAGCCAGTTCCGGTTGCACGGCTTTATTAAAACCCCATCAGGATAGCGTGTGTGTCAACAGATCGAGGGTGTCGCTGACCGTAACATTAGCAGTTTACTTTTTTTTATACCTGGGTTACAGTCATAGACGGGGTGGTGCATAACTTGCCTGACAAGTTTACCGGGGGCCAGTTGTGGTGTTGCTTGTCTGCAATCACTGAGATTACATCTACATAGAGGAAATAGTCAGGATGTTTTGGCTAAGACTGAGCATTCCAACCATGGGAAAAACATTGCTTGATTTCTCTCATTTTTTTGCATTACCTTAGAAAACCCATTCATTCATGCACATGTTCCCATCTCCTAGAAAGGGCCATCTTTTCACTCAAACCAGATAGTTGTGTAGAACTCAACACTCTTAAGCTTATAATCCCTGCACCCATTCACCATTTGTTCCGTGCGCCACCACTTCCTCTTTCTTTCATCACGGATGTTTTTTTTTTGTCTGCGAGACGATAGCAGATCCCTTTAGTCAACCGCCTGCAGAGAATACCCTTACCCTTCGTCTTCCCTCCTCAAACTCCTCTCCATCTCCTTCCTCGTCTGTTTTGTTCTCCTGATTTACAGTGGAACTGAAGTCGAGGGGGCAGCGGATAAATTGGCGCAGGAGTCTTTCTGAGATGGAAGAGAGGAGCGAGTGATGAAGGGGAGGAACGGGACCTTGCTCGCCCGAGTCATTAACGTGTATAATGAGACGGGTGAATGGCTGTCACTCAGCCTAATTGGTCACCTTGATGGGAGCTCACGTCCAATTTTCTGCGGAACTGCAAGCAGCTATCATGAGAGGAAAAAGGGCAAAGCTTCTTCTTTTCACAGGAAAAGAATAGAAAACTGTGTCATGTCAACACACTTATGTATATATACAGTGTATACTCTGCACAAAAAGTAAGGAAATTTGTTTGGGTAGATTATTTCTTTGTCGTAACATTAGTTCTTGGCTATAAATCTTGTGATTGGCAGCAACTCATGGTACCAGAAGCTCAAAACAAGAGTCAGTAACAATAACAGAATTAGCTGTTTGGCAGAGAACATTTGGCTTTTTTTTCATATATGCAACCCACATACTCAGGTCTACTGCTCATCCCACAAGTGCATGTTCCTTACAAATGTGGCACCATTTAAAAGGGAAATTAACGGGCTTTTCAACATTATAAGATTTATTGCCCAAAAGCATTGTTACAACAAGGAAGTAACCTACCAAACACATTTCTGTACTTTTTTCTGCTAAGTTTTTTCTTCTGTATATAGTTCAGGCTGTGCTGCACAAAATACTTAATATTCAATGTTGCCTAAGTGTTAATGTATGTAATAAGTTATTATTTTCAAGAGTTATGCATTCATGCTCTACATGTCAATAATATCCCTGGCCAATCAGAAGGACTCTCCCTGCCCATGATGTCCACCTCTGATTTAACAGACAGTGGTAGAAAACGGTGTTATCATAACAAAAACAGAAGCAAAGAGTGATAAAAATGTGAGTTTATCACAAATGATATTGTAATTGTCATTTTCAACAATAATATTGCATTTACATGTTTACCATCGTGCAGCCTTGCTTTGTCTGTGGTCTTTGGTTGACATAAACTGCAAAGCGTCTCCTAAAATTTAGATATGTTTTTTGTTATTCTGAAAAAGCTCACGAAATCTTTCCGTTCATCCTTTGCCATATGAATAATGCACACATCATTTTCTGTGTATTTCTGAGAAGCCCTATTTTTAAAAATATGTGGCTTCTTTTCCCTTCTTGAGCCTTCAATTACATACAGAAATGAGAAAAACTGAAGTACTTCTGCTGAATTGTGGACTGTATGGACATCCATTAGTCCACCATGTTACCACTGTTTGTGGCCACCGCGGTCAGAGTTCAGCAGAAGTCCCACAGTCCCACTTAAAGGTCAGATATGACTGCTTATGTGCTCAAGCTTGCACCCGTTTTGCTAAGATTTGTTTCCAGAGGATCCTGTTTGCTGCTGCACTAAATCAACTCAGAATGAAGAAGTCCGCTTCTCTAAGAGGAAACGATCTATCCTGGCAGCACTTTCTTTGGCATTCAAAACAACACAATGTACTCTCTTCCCTCCGTGTGTCAGTAACAGTGCAAATAAATTAAAAAGAAAAATAAGGAAGTGGACCAGTTCCACTTTTACCAACAGTTCCAAACGTTTGTATCGTTCGTTAGATCAAAATTAGAGTCGAACTGCTTCAGGACGCTGTGGTTGGACAAAAACAGATTTGTTTAGCTATTTTTACATACATAGATGTATTTATTTTATTTCTTTTTTTAACAGAGTGAGCAGTAAGATGAGTGGCAGTAGCGTGGAGCTGAACTGCTGCAGACAACAAGGCTCAGTAGAAAGTCATACATCGTCCCTACAGAGCCTGGGCAGCACCAGCCTACCGACGGCCTCCACCGACAACCTGGCAGCTGACTTCGGTAGGTCCCCCTCAACAACACAACATATCCAGTTAGAAAGGAGTTTACTCCAAGACAACATGCATGTTAAATCCAGAGCATCATCTAATGTGTAGGCATTGTCATTTTCTTTTCCCACATTTTACTCAAAATAATAGAAATCCTGCAAGGTTAGAGCTGCAAGCTTATCTCTCCTCTTTCCTACTCGTGTTTTGTTATGACTCCCGAAGTCTCCGATCTGGAGACATGCCTCGGTGTGAACGACATCTGTCCTTGGGGTATCGTTTTTAAACTTCAGTGGCGCTCAGACGCTTGTAATTGCTGCAACTTCCTGGGCAATGTTGTTTGAAGAGATAATTATGGACTCTGATAATAAGGGAAAAAGGGCTTGGCTACATCCCTTTTTTCCCTTCAGAGTCTTCTTACTGTGAAAGTAGTTATTGAAGACTGCAGCACACAATTATCTCAGTGTATGTCTCGTTAATTGTAAAGTCGAGTTCCATCTTTAAGGCTTAAATTGAAAAAATGGATCTTAATTGGTTGGAAGATGTTTTGAGTGCCGGTTTGAACTCAGGAGTGTGGAAATTTCCAACTTTTTGGGGAAACAAGGTTTCACATTATGACCGAGCAAAGACAGAAGGAGTGTAGGGGAAATTTAATTTGGTGAGAACTTACAATTTTAGAAATTTTTACTTGCAATGATTCAGAAAAAAAAAAGAATAAATAAAATAAAATCTTGCAGTTTTTGATTCAAACTTGCGTCCGAAACAATGCAAACTAAGATGCTTTTTCTTCCTTTTTAGGTTCTCGGGATGCAGCGCGGATGTCTTGTTCTTCACCTTTTTCCAGAACTCCCATTGGATCAGCTCCTGGTTCCCCTCTCCCACCCTCTCTCAACAGTTTGGGGAACCAACCGCCTCCTCTTCCAGAGAAGAAGATGGTCAACCGCACGGTGTCGGCTCCGGAAAATGCAAACGGAAAACCCTTTGTCCGGGCCTACCCGCGCCTCCCGTTTGCCGCCTCCGAAAGCAACGTGTGTCGCTCGGCCGAGACCAGCTCCCGCACCAGTTTACCGCCCAGCCCCGTCGACCCGCGGCCCGTTTTCTCCTCCAACGAGTCCCTGGAGCGCTGTCACACCCCACTGGGCCGACCCTCCAGGTCTCGGACGCTGGACGAGCCGCTCAAGACTCCTCAAAGCCGTCTCGGCGTGCACTGCCGAACCAGCATCACCGTCGCCTCTTCGCCTCAGCTCAGCGCCCCCTTCTCTGCCTCGGAGCCGGGGTCGGCGCCGAATCTGGGCTCCAGCCTGCAGCTCCAAACCCTCCTCAGTAACATTGACAGTAGAGAAGGGGTATACTCCAAACTGGGCGGCCTGTACGCCGAGTCCCTGAGACGCTTGGCTTTGAAATGCGAGGACCACTTCACCCGCTCCCAGAAGAATTCCCTGAGGTTTGACGAGAGCAACTGGTCTCTGTTCAGGCTCACGTCCAACAAGCCCAGCTGCAACGCAGGAGATGCTGTTTACTACTCTGCTGCCTGCGCCTTGGACCCCAGCAACTCCTACGCTGTGAAGGTAATCTCCTAATACTGAGCATTAATTAGAAGTAAATATTGAATTAATTGCTTCTCAAGTGACAGGTGTATAAGTGGTGTTTTTTTACAGTGCAACCAAACTTTTAATGAAATGAAGAGATCTCAAAGAAAACAGTGGATCGGTTTATTTTTGTTAAAATAGTCCAGAATATAATCTCCAACAGCACTGCTTATGTTTTTTAAGCAGTTGTGATTTTGGGAATGGATTTCTGTGAAAAGGTTAGGAATAAATATATTTTTCTCATTTTTTTGTCTCAAATTTTAGAATATCTTATGTAAAAATATATATATTTTACAACTCTCTACTACCATCAGCTTCACATTACACTGATTTTATCCACCAAAGTGCTACAGCTAGCTGCTTCTAGCCATTTTTTTGTTTGTTTGCACATCCCTATAAAAATCTATGTAGCTATATAATGTAAAATTGATGGCAGCATGAAGTTTTACAAACAACTTTCACATGAAATCCTTTCATATCTTTGTGCTCAAAGTTGTTTTAAAATGGCAGCAATCTGTTTTGGTCTTGGCCTAGCTTCAACAAGCCGTTAGCTTGTCAAAACATTCAGGAAGAGGCTTTATTACTCCAAACTGAGGTTGTTCTAAAAGCTATCCACAGCAGGTAAGATATTGACTGTTAATAATTTTTTAACCTATGAGTGCTGCTTTAAAATGTTAAACACACTATTGGATGCATGTTAGGACAGTGAATATTAAACTATAAGCAGGAAATTGAAAAATTCCAGATCGATGACTTGAGTCTATTTTAATACACATATATGTCTGTTTATATGATTGATGACTTCAGTAGCTCAGAGGTCATTCAGTGTTAAAAACTATTAATTAATCGTTAAATTTTGAATAAGTTCAAAAACAACTGTAGTTTTCCTAAAGCTTTGCCAGTTTAAAGACAAAAGTGAAATGGATAAAGGGCATCTTGTTTGTTCCTGGGCTGCAGATGGGATGGTCCCACTGCAGCACCAGCTTTCAGGGTGCGCAGTGTAAACAAGCCGTCCACACGGAGGGCGTGGATTCAGTCGCACTGATCTTTGTGCTCCAGTCATTATTGCATCTACAAAGGCTTGGCTGTTTGGACCGTGTTTGTGTTACGACACAGACTGTTGCTTAATATTTCCAGACCCGATTAATCTTGACATTCCAGGAAGGATTTACAGCCGGACCAACCTCTGTTGTCAAGGCCGACACACACATAGACGCACACACATACACAAACACTGCAGTCTGAGGGTATCCTTCACAAATGATAATGAGACATGATCTGCCGTCAGTATTGGCTGGTATTACTAATTTTATTGATTTCTTTTTTCCAGTCAAGCTTCAAGGGCTTTTCGACTCAAATTAGGCTTTAATCTTGTTAATCCGATAGAAGTGAATGAAAGTCAAATCACAACGTACAATGACAACATTTGTGACCCTTCATATCAAAATGAGGATTAAGTCAAATTTGTTCAAAATGACCTAATTACATTTTCAGATTCTTGGCTTTAAAAGCTACATTTTGATACCTGGATCATTCTGATATAATTAAATCCATATATATGACTTAATTTGTCTTGTTGGTTACAATAATACATAAATATTTGGTCTGAAACCTAATTTTATGTCCTTTTAATGAGGAATTTTTGATGTTCTTATAAAGAGGAAACCTCAAATTATATTTGAATATTGATATTTCCCAGCTAAAAATAAACAAAACTTTGCTAGCTCACAGGGAAAACCTCAAAATTTAAGGCGCTTTTCCTCAAAATCATTTTTTTGTTGTTGCTGCTGCTCAAAAAAGTGCTTCAAAATTTTGTTTTATAATTATATTTCAGGCAGTTCATTGAAATGATACATTGATAAGGCTTTTATTCATTATATTTTGAAAAAAATGCAATTTTTGTTAACATTTTAGTCAAAACACTATATTTGCCTATTTCTCCTTATACCACTTTTGGACTTAATCCTCGTTTCGATGTGTTGGGTCACATTTTGGGTGTGTTTGAATGACAGATATAAAAGGGGTGTGGTTAATCCACGCTTACTGTATTTATTCATGTATAATACTAGAAAATTAACCCTAAAATCATCCATAAAGTGTGTGTGTGTGTGTGTGTGTGTGTGTGTGGGGGGGGGGGGTGTTAGATTTTTAATGCTTTTTAAGCTCAAAAAATGATGATGATATACATGAATAAATACGGTAATTCAGAGATTGAATGAAAGGCCTCACATTCATTGAAGTAATGCTTCCTGTCATGTCAGTTTTAAACTCCAGTTAGGGGGATTCGTCCATTATCTTGAATAAACTGACTTGTCTCCTTCTGTCCATCGTCTGCTTTCTTCTCTAGATCTGTAAGAGTCCGTCCGTTGAGTCCAAGCAGGGTCATGTGTACGGCCTGTCAGTGCAGCAGAGTATCCCTCCTCACTTTAATCTCCAGCAGGACTGTGGTCACTTCCTGGCCTGCGTTCCTCAGAGCATGCTCCCTTCAGACGAAGCCTCTCTGCCCTCTGCTTCACCCGCATCTGTCCAGCAGGTGGACCAGGAGAGGGTGGTGGTCATCACTCCCGAGATCCCTCGCCAGACCGCCGCCGACTTTGTCCGGGAGTGGGAGCCGGTCCACGAGACTCAGCCGGAGGTGTACGAGCGCCGCGTGTGCTTCCTCCTGCTGCAGCTCTGCGACGGCCTGCAGCACCTGAAGGAGCACGGGGTCACGCACCGCGACCTGTGCCTCGAGAACCTGCTGCTGGTGCCTCACCGGCAGAGGCTCCGGCAGCAGAGCAGCGCTGAGGGCGGCGCCGCCTCCGCGGACGCCCAGCGCCACCTCCCCCGCCTCCTCGTCAGCAACTTCGCCAAGGCCAAGCGGCGCTCCCCGGAGGACACCGCATCGACGAGCGGTGACCCCCGGGTCAAGCGCGACCACGCCAGGCTGGCGCCCGAGATCGTCTCGGCGGCCCAGTACCGCAAGTTCGACGAGTTCCAGACGGGCATCTTGATCTACGAGCTGCTCCACCAGCCCAACCCGTTCGAGGTGAGCCCGGCGCTGAGGGAACAGGACTACCACTCCGAGGACCTGCCCCCGGTCCCCTCCCTCTCCCTTTACTCCTCGGGCCTCCAGAAGCTCGCCCGGCTCCTCCTCCAGCCCGACCCCATCAAACGCATCCACATCCAGGAGGCCAAGCGCATACTGCAGAGTCTGCTTTGGGGCCCCCGGAGGGAGCTGATGGACCAGCAGCGGGAGAGACACGGGAAAGGAGGAGGCCTCGCGGACAGCTCGCGAAACGAGAGCCTCCTCAACTGGCTGGACGTGAAACGAGCCCTGCTGATGATGAAGTTCGCCGAGCGCTCGCTGGAGCCGGAGAGGAACGCCGAGCTGGAGGACTGGCTGTGCTGTCAGTACTTCTCATCAGCTCACCCTCTGTCTCTCTGCCACACCGCAGAACTGCTCTACGCACTGAAGTGACTGTGAGGCTTCAAAATAATGTGTGCAAACTCACGAGTGTGTGTGTGTGTGTACGTGCACCCGCTTTGGATGTTATCATCCATTAAATGGACGTTATTAGCCGTTATCAGTCCRATWGAATGGCTTCAGACTGTCAGCTGGTTAATATGAGGCATAAAACCACTAAGGTTAATTTTAGAGAAAATGACATGGGCTACGATAAAATAGACCGGACTCCGGCGGTAGCAGATTGTTGCATTCCAACGTATATGGCACTGGTAACCCTCTAGGGGGCACTGTCGGGACAGTCTGAAGCCATTCAATGGGACTGATAACCACTAATAACGTCCATTTAATGGACTGATTACATCCGAACCGGCTGGTGTGTGTTGGTTATTTTCAAAGTGATGTTCTGTCCAAGAAATATAGTTAGTATCTTATCGCCCATGACATCAGTCATAGAGCATGGTGTACGGAGAAAAGGGCCAAACAAGAACCTATTTCATGTTGTTTTTAAGACTAATGATTCGACAAAACATCACTTCAAAAATAACCAGACCATCCTTTTAATGTTTTGACACTCTGGGCCGGTCCAGATGCTGCGATCCTCTGGAGGAACTGTGAAACCTGCTGTTGTTATTTCTGCATGCATGAGAGCCATTCATCCATCAAACCATCCATCCAGTCTTTCACACAAACAGGATCCCCTTTTTGGACAGGAAAAATACGATAAAGGAAAAAAATTGCAATAAATTGAAACAAAATCATAAAACTCACATATAAGAACTGTTTTGTAGCAGCGACACTGAGGGGAAAAAATGTAATACACTTACCAAAGTTTATTGTTTTACACTGTATTTTGTGACACTGAGGAAGCCTAATGACATTATTCCACCCAGTAATGCTTTGTTTAAACGTGCTGCTAACTCTGTCCAACTAACTGAGAATACATCTGTAGACCTGAGCTGTTGCATCTTTTCTCTCATATGTTGAGTCATAAGCACATACTGTGAAAGCAACCCAAATTTGTTTGTATTGTTTTTTATCTTCAGCCAAATTTGGAGAATGTCTTTTTTTCGTTGGTTTCAATTCACTGGCCGAAACGATCAAAGCGGTTCAGATTTTTATTTTTAAAAAAGGCATTTTAAAGTGTTTTCCCCTGATCTGCCATTTTTAACCGTGTCGCCATTTGTCGCAGTGCCTTTTGTTCTTTGTATTGCGTTACATTGACTCAAAGTGTAAATACGTCGGATCATTGTGTCCTTTTGTGAAACTGGCCTTTCACACAATGTTTCAGTAAAATTTTGTTTTTCTTGTACAGCGATTTTTGTAGATGATAATCACAAACATGAGCCCAAGCAGGTCTTTTAAGAACAAAAACAAAAACAAAAAAAAAAACTAAAAAAAAGCCATGAATATGAGCTTCAGTTATTTATGAGGTTGTTTGTTTTCTTGTAGTTGTCACTGGACTTTCTTTTCTTTCATTCTTTTTTTAAGTCTCAAACAAAAACATGTCCAACTAAATGTGTTTGTTCATGACATTTTCTAACGATTGAGAGAAGAAAACCATGGTCTGAACTAAAGAGTAACCAATTTTAAACTATTTTTTGTGCCTCTTTTTATTTATGTCTACCAATAAACTGTGCATATATTTTGTCACGGTAAAATGTGGTGGCTGTTTGTTTTTTCTTTGTCCGGTAACGAGAATCATTATTAACTGATGGGTTTATGATGTAAAGTTTCATTAAAATCTGTCTGGTAATTATGAGATATTTTACTAACAGGCACAGTGTTGACTAATACTTAAAAGCAAAGCTTTAAGCAAGGATCTTATGTGATATGTAAACAATAAAAGTCTAATTTAAAGATGACTCTTAGCTGTTATCCAACTAAATTTTAGTTCAATATTTTTAAAATTAACTGATTTATAGTCAATTTTGCATTTGCTAAAAATGTTTAGTTCTAACTGCTGGTTTGTGAAATATAACAGACACAAAAATGGACCTTTCAGGTTCTGGCAGCAGGTTGAGTTTTGTTCAAATAAATTGCTTTATTTAATAAATATGTTGCCTTCAGGCCCAGGCTCCTCTTGCAAAAGAGATCTGTGATCTCAATGGGATTTGTTTGGTTAAATTAAATAAAGGTTAATAAATAAATAATTCAAATGTTCACTTCACTTAACCATAAAACAAGAATCAGAAACTGTCTGTAAAAGTAAGAAGTATTTTAAAACTAAAAATATAAAGTGAATTTGAACATTTAATATGTTTTTGCACTTTAGAATCAAAAAGACTGCTTCCATGTTAACATGAAAACCTATATAGTTTATACCCAATTTAATCTAACTTCTTTGTATATATTATTTTTTATATATATATTGAACTCACTATACTGTATTTCTTTTCAGCAACTTGTGCTAAAGGCATTCCAAAAATTCCTGTTTTTGACAAAAAAAAAATATAAATAAATAAAATCATTGTAAGGCTGGAAATTGGATTATTGGGAGTGGTCAACAAACCACTAACATGATGTAATCCAGGGGTTCTCAAGCCATTTGGGTCTGGGGACCCCCTGACAAGGGTGAAAAAATTCCAGGGACCCCCTTATGCTGTTTTAAAAGATAATTTATTGTCATTATAACCCCTAAATGCCATGGGATTATTGAAATTTAGTGAAATGTTTCGAGGACCCCCGCCCCAAGATCGCACCCCTGGTGGTCCTGGGACCCCATGCAAACAAACTGACACAAAAACTGCTAAAGTTAGCCTTTTCTGTTGTGGGTGTAAAAAACAACAACAACAACAAAAATATATTGTTAGTTTTGGTGAAAGCTTCAAAGAGCTGCAGGTTGCTGAACCTGAACCAGGTTGAGGAGCATACCTGCCAACATCAAGTCTATATAAGCTGACACTGGGACTACACCAGACACTTGAATAAAATGAAAACTTGTCAAGCATTTACATTGTTCAGATCATCCATTTTTCTTACAAACCAGTATGCCTTTTTGGCCCGCAGTTTTGTGTTATTTCAACACCTCACATTTCAAAACCTTCAGCTCCTTCAGGACACTCAGACTATGACTTTTCAGATTTTTCAGCTATTTATATTTGTTGACCATTTTTTTCTCAGTGAAAATGATTAGAGCTCCCTTCAACATCATTCAAACCCTTTGAAATGTTCATAAACCTGCACTTTTTTCTCTGGTTCAGCTTCTTTGTGCTAATTTCAGCCTTCTTCGGCTTCTTGTTTTTGCAAATTTTAGCATTTTTTTCCTGCTATTTCAGCTGTCATTCAGCTCCTTCTGCGAACTGAACTTTTTGCGCTTTGTTCTGCTTTTTTATGCTAATTAAAGCTGTTTTTTTTATTTTAAGCTACTTTTTTAGCTGATTTCAGCTAATTTTAATTTTTTTTAATTAAATTCATCCATTATGATAAATTCAGCTTCTTACTACTCAACAAACGAGCTCTTTCTGCTTCTTTTGTGCTGATTTCAGCTTGTTCAGCTATTTTTTTAGCTATGTTCAGCTGGTTTAGTTTTTTAGGCGTTTTTATCTCAAATTGCAACTTTTTAACTCTCCTTACCATCTGTCTGCTAAATCCATCGTTTCTGCTATTTTTAGCTACATTTTCTGCTCTGTTCAGCTGTCTTCATACGCTTCTATTAATTTAGTTTTCACGTATTTTAATTTTTCCTACTTTCAGCAGAGGGCAGCTCTTCAAATTGCTCTCAGTTTTGCTTTTAAATATGTTTAGCTTCATCTGCACTTTTCAGCAAAAGTCTTTCAGGAAATGTTAATTCTCCAGTTAGTAAAAGCAACGATGATCACCACAGGTAAATAAATGACAGAAAATGAATTTCACATTTATTCTCTTCATAATAAACACTTCATGCTGATGACAGATTTCATTTACAAGCAAAAGCTAATGAATTGAGTGTAAACTAAGAACCTCAGAAATTAGTGGAAATGTTTGCGTCTGTGAAAGTCAAAGCCCCACCAGCACCACCACCACCAGCACCACCAGCACCACCAGCACCACCAGCACCCCACCCACACAACAGGTTGGTCATGTCATGGAATCTCAATTCAGAGTTTAGAAGCCTCAGGCCAAAACACAGTCTCCCACCCCAATCCCTCCCCCCACACGCTGGTGCTCCTGAAACC
>NW_013954342.1:52238-52761 GCF_001266775.1 Austrofundulus limnaeus | reverse complement strand
GGTTTAATGTTCTTGGTCCCGGGTCTATAGGATATCACAAAGTTGAAACGATTGAAAAATAATGACCATCTAGCCTGTCGAGGATTTAATCTCTTGGCAGATTTGAGATACTCAAGATTCTTGTGGTCAGTCAAAACCAAGAATGGTTGGTTGGCACCCTCCAGCCAGTGTCTCCACTCCTCCAGTGCCAACTTCACCGCCAACAGTTCACGGTCGCCCACGTCGTAATTTTTCTCTGCAGAGGAAAGAGATCTAGAAAAATATGCACATGGATGTACTCTGTTGTCATCGAATCTTTGACTTAGTATGGCGCCGACTCCTGTGTTGGAGGCGTCAACTTCAACAATGAATTGTTTGCTGTGTCAGGGGAACGTAAAATAGGTGCAGTAGTGAATAGTTTCTTTAGTTTCTGGAAGGCTGTTTCAGCTTCAGGGGTCCATTAAAATTTGGCTTTGATTGAGGTTAGTCTGTTCAAGGGAGCGGCAATAGAACTGTAATTTTTGACAAATCGTCTGTAGAAATG
>NW_013954342.1:49733-51238 GCF_001266775.1 Austrofundulus limnaeus | reverse complement strand
GTGTTTTTAGGGTTATTAACGAAGTTCGTGTACTCAGACCAGTAATATTTGGGGTCACAAGTTTTTGCCATGGATATTTTGTGGGTCAGACAATAAAAAAGTTTGGGAACCACTGGTTTACAGAAAACCTTTGTCAAGTTATTTGCTGTATTTTAAAGTTACTGACTGAATAGGTTATTTATTCTATATGTTCATAAACCATAACATTCAAAATTTCCTCAGCTTTATTTTGAACCATGGATAAGAACTTTATCAGAGCTTTTCTACAGGACAACACTTCATTAAGTTGCCTAGCTAGATAGCAAGCTGAAGCTAACCTGGCACTAACACTGTTTGCTAACGGTGGTGACCAGACATGAGCACACACAGGTTAAATGTGACGAATTTCACAGTATTCAGTTGTTATTTAAACATCCTCCTACCTGGAGGCGCTGCACGAGCATCACCTGTCTCTTCAGGCTCTGTCAGTCTGTTCGGCTTACCTGCTGTGAGTGACGCCAATGGAACGTACCACTTTGAGAGATGGGGGTGGGCCCAAAGAACATTGGCAAAGGGGCCTCTTCACACAGCTTAGATTCAACTTTTTTCTTGAGCAAATATGTTAGTTTTGTATTGTTTATAGGTTATCTAAACATGCTTTAAATTTGTTGTTGTCATGAAGATTTTTTTCATGAACCTGATTTTTTGGTGCCCCCCATGGGCAATTGATGCCCTACGCACAATGCTTGGTGTGCATGGGCGAAGCACCGGCCCTGCCTGACACTAAACCTTAACCTCAGGTACACACCTGACACTAAACCCAACCTCACAGGTACATACCTGACTCTAAACCTAACCTCAACTTATTTCAAACCTTAGTACTAAACCTAACCCATGATCCACCAATGGTATATCCCCCAATGGGACCAGGATTTTGTCCCCATAAAGAACACTGGACTGTGTGTACCAGGAAAATGGCAAAAAGAAATTGTCCCCACCAGGTAGCAAAAACATATAAACACACACACCCTTGTATTTGCATCAAACTGAGGACTTTGTATTGACTTCCATTCATTTTTGTAACTGCATTTATGTCTAACCCAGACATTTTCTGTAAAACTAACCATTACTGGTCTGTTCCTAAMCCTAACCTGAACCAAAACTTATGTGAAATGACTGGATCAGACAAGCCTAGACTCAGTAATGTGGACTCAGGGGTCCGGACTCAGGGGTCTGGACTCAGGGGTCCGGACTCAGGGGTCTGGACTAAGGGATGTGCTCCAGGTTTTTGTTTCAGTCCACTTCAAGAAGACCTGAAAGCTGCTGCTGATCCCAGCTGCTGTGTTTACACAGATCTCATACCATTCATTCCTGTCCCACCCAAAGTCCAACATCCTCACAGCTGTTACTGTGTGTGTGTGTGTGTGTGTGTGTGTGTGTGTGTGTGTGTGTGTGTGTGTGTGTGTGTGTGTGTGTGTGTGTGTGTGTGTGTTTTTGCTATATTGTGGAAACCATTTTCCAGAAAA
>NW_013954342.1:41272-48733 GCF_001266775.1 Austrofundulus limnaeus | reverse complement strand
TGTGTGTGTGTGTGTGTGTGTGTGTGTGTGTGTGTGTGTGTGTGTGTGTGTGTGTGTGTGTGTGTGTGTGTGTGTGTTTAGGTACGTTTTTGCTATATTGTGGAAACCATTTTCCAGAAAAAGGCAGTCTCATGGGGACCAAAATAGCACCAAAATTAGCATCCGTACCCGTGGGGTCCGATGCAAATTTTGGGTGGGGGGTTTGGTTGAGGACCAAGGTGTGAATTGAATTTAGGTTAGTTTTAGGGTCAGGTAGGTACCTGAGGGGTTAAATTTAGAGTAAATGGTCATGGTTAGGCTATAAAATTACCAAACAAAGAATGGAAGTCAATCCACGGTCCCCACGGGGATATAAAAACAAACGTGTGTGTGTGTGTGTCTTTTTTCTTCCAGTCTATACTAAGTGTATTTATTTATTGAATATTGAACCTGAGTTTTACCAAAGATGGATGTGAAAAGAACTGTTAGGTTTTATGTTGTGGATCAGTTCCTCAGTCCGAATGTGTATTTTATTTCACTTTTATCTGAATCTGCTGCAGATCCAAACATCAGGCTGTGTCGAGCTCTTTTATTTTTCTTCAGTGCCTGCCTAAACAAAATACTTTAGTTACCTTTATGTAAAACAAGTAAAATAAAAAACAAACATACCAAAGGTGTCTCTGTTGGTATCTTAGCACTGAAGCAGGGTAGCAGCAAACATTTCTTACAGGTTCACTCTGTCTCTAAAGCCACACCTGAGACCAAACAAAACCTGCCCAGGTGGATACCTGATTAAAAGGCAGTTTCTCACAGTGGCCCTTTCCCAAYCGGTGGCTACACACTCTCCCTACTCCCTACTCACTCAGTTTGTGTGTTCCCGTGGAGGGTTGGCCATATTAAGTCCCATCTGAAACCAGTTAGGTACGAGGGCGAGTGGCTTATTAATGCCTCCACAGCAAGTCTACATCCAGTGCAGACTTGAGCAGCAGGTGCAGCACCAAATGATGGTCGACATGGAGCACGGAACGTATAAATATAAGTTACACATATGTTTTGTACACAGAATTACTAAGTAAACACCTCACCAACAAATAGAATTTCACATAAATCATGTTTAATTCAATTGAAATTTTATTAAAGACACAGAACCCTGGTCCACATTTTAAAATGAAGAAAGGAAACATTTACAGAAAAAATAAATAATTACATGTACCAACATTAACACAGGAGACGTACAGGTTCAGCCAAGTGGAAAAAAATCACTCCAAAGTGGATTAAAGACATAAAAACAAAGGAAAGACGTTCGTGTTTATGGTTCCAGAATTTAGCCTTTTTCACTATTCTGTGGCTGCTTGTTCTGTGAATTTTTCACGTAGAGCTGTGACACTTATATTGTTGGAAAGAGCAGAGTCTGGGCTTTACATTGATGGGTTACTTGTATGGTTTGGATCGTTTTCCCCGACATTTGTGAACTGAAAACGTAATGATTATCAGGCGGAGGTTCTGCTGCTCTCAGAGGGGGGGGCTCATCACTCAGCTTTAGCCTACGCTGTAATATACACTCTAACAAGGTTTTACTTTTGCATAAAACTCATGACAAAGTCGCATAAAAACATTTCATATAACACAAACACACACACACCTACCTTTGTACCGCCTGCTGTGTTAGCTTCCTGCTAGCTGTGAGGAGGTCTTTCCTCTCTCGTCCTGGCAGTAAAAGGGGATAAATGTACATTTCCCTTTTGTAACCTCYGTCTTCTCATTTCTGATGCTGGCTCTTGAATATCCTCAGGTTAGAAATGCTGATTACAAACRCAAGYGTGAGCTTTTAAAGATAAGTTTTCCCTGTAATGCTATGATCCACAGCTGTCACCTCCTCATCTAAAGGAAAAAGGATAAAAACTAACTACTCTATCGTACCTGCTGGTTAGTGGACACAACGACACACAACAGAACTCAYGTTTTATACCAGTAGATCACAGATGCTTTAACTTTGTGACTTTTTCAAAGACTAGTACTAGCAGCTAACGCTAAAAACATAGGCAGTAAGCAGGGAGTGGACGTGAGGAGCGTGGCAAGAATTTTACCAGAAATACGTCATTAATGACCGTGGTGTATAGGCTATTAAATATTTTCTTTGGTCTATTAAAAAAAGTGTTTGTTTTCCAGCATTCTAGCCTGGCCSTTGCCTTCCTACGCAGCTCCGCTCAATTCTAGTTTCCCTTCTCTGCTCCGTCTAGGACTTCTCCCATTGAGATGGATTTTGCTGGCAGATTTTTAGCCGGGCCAATCAGAGAACAGAACGTCAATTTTCTGCGCAGTGTCTGCTTGTAGTTTATTTTACCTGGACCAATCAACGAACAGAAGGAGGAGTTTTGAATGACATCGATGTTCTGCAGTGTCTGCTAGTTATTTTAGCATACAGCAGTGGAGGAAGTGAATGATGCCAGTCTGTGTTGATAAGGCTTCCAAATTAAATTAAATTTTTCTGACAAAGCAGCAGCTCTCATTTAAAGTCGTCTCATTTGGGTCTGTATATTTCTCCTCTCAGTAGGGTTGTTTACAGCACACGTGATTTCCTGTTAGCTTCTTAGCTTAGCCTCCGTCACAGCGACAACACACACATGCTTCAGCAGAGGCCACGCCTCCTGCACGAAACGATTCTCTATGCWTCAAGTCCAGACCCTTGTACGAAGCAAAGTGAAGGACAGGCTCTGGTTTTAACCAGCTACAGCATTCAGTCGCTGCCAGAGCTTGGACTTTTACCAATGGTGATGACAGCTTCATGTTCCGGTGGTGTGAGGAGAGCCCGTCTCAAAAGGGGAGGGTATAAACAGCGCCACCAAGGGGACTCAGTTCAGCTGTGAGGGTGCTTCACAGTGAGTGTAGTTTGTAGGGAGTAGGGTGAGTGTGTAGCCACTGATTGGGAAAGGGCCTTGTGYTCAATGTGTTCAAGTCACCACACCCATCCAGGTATACTACAAACACTGCCATCTAGTGCTAAATAATATTATGAAAATAAAGAAAAAAAAAACACATTTTGACTTAACACCTCCTGTGGAGCCCATGAGGAGACATGAGGGGATTTTTTCTTTTGCGTTCCCTCGCAATACTTTTGTGTTACCTCGCAATAACTTTGCGTTCCCTCGCAATACTTTTGCRTTCCCTCGCAATACTTTTGTGTTACCTCGCAATATCTTTGCGTTCCCTCGCAATACTTTTGCGTTCCCTCGCAATACTTTTGTGTTACCTCGCAATATCTTTGCGTTGCCTTGCAATACTTTTGCATTCCCTCACAATACTTTTGTGTTACCTCGCAGTATTGTTTTGCGTTCCCACACAAACGTTTGATTTGTATATGAACTGAATTAAATCAGACTTTTATTTTGAAATATCCGGTTACCAAGACAGGGTGTGTCGCCACAAGTTGGTGAAATTGACATTGATGTTGYGTGGCTGCACTGTGTTAAAATATCGGCATATGAAATACTTCCATGTGTGGCTGTGTGATATATTCATTCTGAAGCTGAATTAAAGCAGTAGGCTAATGGTAATCGCTAATGGTAAACATGTGAGTTTGTTAATAAACCGGCAGKCACAACAGTATAAATTACTTTTGCGAGGGAACGCAAAAGGTATTGCAAGGTAACGCAATACTTTTGCGTGGGAATGCAAAAAGAAAAAAAATCCCCCATGTCCCCTCACGGGCTCAGTAACCTCCCACTTGAGCTCCTGGTTATTGAACCCAAGGAGGTCACATCATTCAAGTCCTTGTTCTTCAATGGGGAGCAGGACCACCAAACGTCTAACATCATGGTGAAGAGTGGTAGCTGGAATCTTAAATGAGTCATTTTGCCTCTTTCTTTTTGTCCACATTGATAGGTTTCCCGATWGGGACTGGGTAGCTTGGAAAGGTTTTCACATCTCTCACAATTCCTTTTTGGTCAGTATTGACACTGCTCACTCTGCCCAGCTTGTACTGGCTCCTTAGTGCATTTTGGTCAGCCAACCAAACTACATCTCCCACTGCAACATTTCGCTCCTTTGTGTGCCACTTGTTTCTCTTAGGACCAGCTAACTGGCTCCACTTCTTCCAGAATTAGTTCACTTTGCGTTGGATATTTTGAAGTTGCTTATATGAATAGCTGTCAAACTGGAAATCTCCTGCATCACCAATTGGACTTGCCCGACCTAACAGGAGAGTGTTAGGGCTGATGTATTCTACAGTCCTCCTGACTCTGTGTTCTGGCATCAATAGGCCTCTCATTAACCAGGTTTACAGCCATGAAGAGAAATGTTTGAATTTCACTCCATGTAAAGATCCCATCACCAGTAAGGTTGTTTAAAGCACGCTTTACCAGTCGGACTGCAGCTTCTGCAGCTCCATTTCTGTGGGGCTAGTCTGCAGGGTGAAACTTCCAAGACCACTGTGTTCCACATCTGGATGACTCTTCTTCAATTTTGAGTTTGTCTAGCCTGTCTAGAAAGTTGTGGAGCTCCTCAAGTGCAGGCTTAGCACCTATAAAGTTTGTACCAGGGTCAGACCACAGTTTTTTGGTGTAACCTCAAGGGAAGCATATGTCTGGTAGGCAAGGAGAAATCCCTCAGAAGAAAGATCAGCAACCACATCTGTATGGATGGCCCTGGAAGCCATGCAGCAAAACACAATGCTCCAAACTTTTAGCTTGACTCTTTTCCTTACATCATCTTTTACATTGTAAGGTCCAAACAGGTCCACGGTGGTAAATTCAAAGGGATTGGCTGGGTTTGTTCTTTCAAATGGAAGGTCACTTATGATTTGCTGACATTGTCTTGCTGCAGCTTTTTTGCAGACTACACAGCTGTCAACTACTTTCTTTGCAAGACTTCGACCCTTTATTACCCAGCCAGGCCCTTCTTCTCATCCTAAGAAGAGTTCCTGCTACACCTTCATGATTAGCTTGGTGGGCTTCTCATGCCGGGCTTCTCATGCCACCATTGTTGATGCCCATGCTTCTTTTGGTAATATAGGCACAGCTATTTTGCCTTCAGCAAACATTTTGATCCTGCCACCACAGAGTAAGAGACCAGAGTAGTCATCTTTGTGCACCACCAGTCTGTTTAAAGTGGTTTCTGGGAACGTTACACCTTCCTGTGCAGCAGCAAATAGATGTCTAAGTGCATCTTCACGTTCCAGCACTGTTAGAACAGTTTTCTTGCCTTTTTCTGGTTCTTTATCTTTCTGTTTTATTCCAAGCCACTTTTTTACTGCTCGCTGAACCCAGGCAGTAACATTGACCAGTGTGGACAGGGTACTGAATTTCTCCACCATTACAAGATTTTTGATTCTTTGACGGGCAATTACCCTTGCACACTGTCACCTGCTTTCTGTTTTGCTTGTGCTCTGGTTACAGCTGATGTGAAGGCCTTTCTCTGAAGTTTATTTACATTTCCTCTAATGTTAGCAGYATTGTCTCCAGCTGAGTTTTTGGGCCACTCCTCTGGCCACCTCAAGAACGCTGGTCCATTTTGCCATATTGAGTTCTCTTTAAATTCTTCAGGTGAGCTTCCCCTTGTTATAATGTCAGCAATGTTGAGCTCYCCAGGAATCCACCACCAGTCCTCTACTGGCCCATTTCTTTGGATTCTGCCAACACGATTTGAAAAAAAGGTTTGGTAACCATAGCTGACTCTTTGGATGGCTCCAAGGACTGTTTGACTGTCCACTAGATGAATCCATCGCTCTACTTCCATTCTACCATGTTTTTCAAAAATATTTTCTGAGTCTGGATGCAAAGACAGCACCACACATTTCAGCCTTGACTGTGTCTCCTTTCTGATCCAGTGGTGTCAGMTTGGCTTTAGACTCTACAAACCGAACATSAACTCCTTGCTTTGKGTTCCATCTCAAGTACAGAACAGCTCTGTATGTTTTGTCATTTCCATCTGAGAAGGTGATCCCCCATGGCTTTCCTCTCCAGTTGACTGGTGTAAGGCTGCGCTGGAATTTAATTTTTCCAAGTTCAAAATATTCCTCWAACAGTTTGATGTCTTCTTCTCTGAGGCCTTCTGAAAGTGGTTTATCCCATGTCTCTCGAGCCAGACTTTCACKCTTTGCTTCCTGGAAAGCTTTTCTCACAAGGATCACACCTTTTTGTTTGGCAGCTGTCGGGTCTTAAAGTCCAGCAATTTGGCTTAAAAGCTCCCTTCTGCTTAGCGGAGGTTTTTCAGGTCTCACCTCTTCCTTGAGAAGATTTTTGCCAATCCTAATATTTTTCTTTCTTTTTGAAAAATTGATGGAAATTAATATGTAAAGCTTGTCTTCTTCTGTTTGATAGCCAACACCCAAGGCRTCGTTGTCCTTGTTTCTCATTTGATTTGGCAGAATGATGGTGTTGTTTAGTCTTATTTTCATTTCTGCAATCTCTTGCCTCCCACTTTGTCTTGACCGGACCCATGGTTTCAGGAAGAAGCCTCCAGCACTGAGAACCTCCTCCACTCCCTTTGTGATCTTGTCCAGTGCCTTCAGATCGTTATGAAAGATCAAAATGTCATCCACATAACTATCCTTTTCAAGTACTCTGCGTTCTTCCTTTAGTTCAGCAAATTGGGGTAGTTTAGCAGTTTCCCGCATAGCCAGCTGTGAGATGCATCCTGCAGGTCTGTCTCCCATGTTAACCCATGTGATGGCATAATCTTTTGGTTCTTGTTCAGTTGTAGACCTCCAAATAAATCTATGTAGGTGAATTTCACGCTCCTCCAACCACACAGAGTTGTACATCTTCCTGATGTCGCAGAGGGCATATACACACCTTTTCTGAACCTCAGCAGAACAGCTCTGATTTGGTTGAGAACATCAGTTCCTTTGAGTGAAAGATCATTCATACTCAACCCCTGAATTTTTGACTGCTGTTCCACACTAGCAGCTCTGGTGTTGTCACAGAATGTGGGTTTGGTGCAACTARACGGCTTACATACCACACGGGCCCTTTCCACTCTCTTATGATTTCTTCAGTGAGTTCCATAGCAGCGCCTCGCAATTTCATAAAATCTCAATAATGTTCAAGATCATCTTTAACCTGGAAACCAACAACCTACATCAACCTAACCAATAAACTAAAAAAGATAAATGAATGGAGTTGGCCAGCGCCCTCTGTTGAAGTAATACCTTATCGAGTTTAGGCAGGCATTGAAGAAAAATAAAAAGAACTTGACAGTCTGCTAAAACACTGATAATCACAGCACAGTGTGCTCTGATTCTCATCTGGAGCTGTTGGTTTTTGACATGAAGCCAACAAGTAGAAAACCTTTTGCAGGGGTAGACATRACCATTGTTTAGGTTGTCCGAGACAACCTATTTTCATTTCGGACAACCAGATCCTGTCTCCTGGTTGTCCGGTGGACAACCAAGGAAAAAAAGACCTTGATTAAAGTTCTCTGCCGCGGGTGTTCGTCATTTGTAAAAATGAAAGGGAGAAAAAACCTGGTAAAACCAAACAGAAC
>NW_013954342.1:37779-40272 GCF_001266775.1 Austrofundulus limnaeus | reverse complement strand
AGTGACAGTGACATAGTGATGGTGACATAGTGACAGTGACATAGTGAAGGTGACATAGTGACAGTGATATAGTGATTGTGACATAGTGATGGTGACATAGTGACAGTGATATAGTGACAGTGATATAGTGATTGTGACATAGTGATGGTGACATAGTGACAGTGACATAGTGATGGTGACATAGTGAAGGTGACATTGTGACAGTGAAATAGTGATTGTGACATAGTGATGGTGACATTGTGACAGTGATGGTGACACTGTGACAGTGACAGAGATTGTGACATAGTGACAGTGACATAGTGATGGTGACATAGTGACAGTGACATAGTTATTGTGACGTACTGATGGTAACATAGTGACAGTGACATAATGATGGTGACATAGTGACAGTGATATAGTGATTGTGACATAGTGATGGTGACATAGTGACAGTGACATAGGGACAGTGACATAGTGATGGTAACATATTGACAGTGACATAGTGATGGTGACATAATGACAGTGACATAGTGACAGTGACTTATTGACAGTGATATAGTGATGGTGACATAGTGATAGTGACATAGTGATGGTGACATAGTGACAGTGACATAGTGATGGTGACATAGTGATGGTGACATAGTGACGGTGACATTGTGATGGTGACATAGTGACAGTGACATAGTGACAGTGACATAGTGCCAGTGACATAGTGATGGTGACATAGTGACGGGACATAGTGATGGTGACATAGTGATGGTGACAGTGATGGTGACATAGTGATGGTGACAGTGATGGTGACATAGTGCTGGTGACAGTGAAGTTGGCATAGTGACAGTGATATAGTGATTGTGACATAGTGATGGTGACATAGTGACAGTGATATAGTGATTGTGACAGTGACAGTGACATAGTGATGGTGACATAATGATGGTGACATAGTGACAGTGATATAGTGATTGTGACATAGTGATGGTGACATAGCGACAGTGACATAGTGATTGTGACATAGTGACAGTGACATAGTGATGGCGACATAGTGATGGTGACAGAATGACAGTGACACAGTGACAGTGACTTATTGACAGTGATATAGAGATGGTGACATAGTGATAGTGGCATAGTGACGGTGACATAGTGATGGTGACATAGTGACAGTGGCATAGTGATGGTGACATTGTGACAGTGACATAGTGATGGTGACATAGTGACAGTGACATAGTGACAGTGACATAGTGCCAGTGACATAATGATGGTGACATAGTGACTGGACATAGTGATGGTGACAGTGACAGTGATGGTGACATAGTGATGGTGACATAGTGATCGTGACACTGTGACACTGACATAGTGATGGTGACATAGTGATGGTGACATAGTGATAGTGACATGGTGATGGTGATAGTGATGTTGACATAGTGATGGTGACATAATGATGGTGACAGTGACTTAGTGATGGTGACATAGTGATGGTGACAATGACAGGGTGATAGTGACACAGTGATGGTGATAGGGTGACAATGATGTAGTCACGGTGACATAGTGAGAGTGACAGGGTGATAGTGACATAGTGATGGTAACAGTGAAGGTGACAGGGTGAAAGTGACATAGTCATGATGACAGTGACATAGTGACATGACATAGTGACAGTGACATAGTGACAGTGGCAGTGACAGTGACATAGTGACTGTGTCATAGTGATGGTGACATAGTGATGGTGACAGTGACGGTGACATAGTGATGCTGACATAGTGATAGTGACATGGTGATGTTGATAGTGATGTTGGCAAAGTGATGGTGACATAATGATGGTGACATTGACTTAGTGATGGTGATGATGACAGGGTGATAGTGACACAGTGATGGTGATAGGGTTACAGTGACATAGTTACGGTGACATAGTGATGGTGATAGGGTGACAGTGACATAGTCACGATGACATAGTGTGGGTGACAGGGTGACAGTGACATAGTGATGGCAACAGTGAAGGTGACAGGGTGATAGTGACATAGTGATGGTGACATAGTGGCAGTGACAGTGACATAGTGATGATGAAAGTGACAAAGTGACATGACACAGTGACAGTGACATAGTGTTGGTGACAGTGATGGTGACAGTGACGGTGACAGTGACGGTGACAGGGTGATGGTGACRTAGTGACAGTGATATAGTGATGATGACAGGGTGATGGTGACAGGGTGATGGTGACATAGTGATTGTATAGCATGTCCTCATCTCCCTGATGGGGGTCCAGTTGAAACTGAGTCTGAGCAGCCTCCTCTTCAGGGATTAGCCTCACACAGCCTGTGCACCTGAGGACAGGTGTGATTATTGTCCTAAGTCAGTTAACTGGAAGGAAACTATGAATATTTACAGACACTGGTGAAAATAAGTTGTTCTGCTGATTAAATAAGGTTTATATCCTGCGTCAGAACTCACATTGATGTTTTCATGTTTTTAGTTTTTTTTTTTTTTTTTTTTTTGTATCTACTTCAGGATACTTTGTGCTATTTT
>NW_013954342.1:30538-33523 GCF_001266775.1 Austrofundulus limnaeus | reverse complement strand
CCTCATACCCTTGCATTGTCATACCCTTGTACCATCATACTCTTGTATTTTCATATCCTTGTACCCTCATACCCTTGTACACTCATACCCTTGTACCCTCATAACCTTGTGCCCTCAAATCTTTGTATTCTCATACCCTTGTATCCTCATACCCTTGTACCCTCATATCCTGGTACCATCATACCCTTGTATCCTCATACCCTTGTACCATCATGCTCTTGTATTCTCATACCCTTTTACCCTCATACCCTTGTATTCTCATACCCTTGTACCCTCATACCCTTGTACCCTCATACCCTTGTATCCTCATACCCTTGTATCCTCATACCCTTGTACCATCATACACTTATATCCACATACCCTTGTACCCTCATATGCTTGTACCACCATACTCTTGTAATCTCTTATGCTCGTGCCCTTAAACCTGTGTACCATCATACTCTTGTATTCTCATACCCTTGTACCCTCATACCCTTGCATCCTCATACCCTTGTACCCTCATACCCTTGTATCTTCATACGCTTGCATCCTCATACCCTTGTACCCTCATACCCTTGTTTCCTCATGTCCTTGTACCCTCATACCCATATACCCTCATATCCTTGCATCCTCATACCCTTGCATCCTCATACTCTTGTATTCTCATATCCTTGTACGCTCATGGCCTTGTATCCTCATACCCTTGTATCCTCATACCCCTGTACCCTATTACCCTTGTACCCTCATACTGTTGTACCCTCATACCCTTGTATTCTCATACCCTTGTGCCCTCATACCCTTGTACCCTCATACCCTTGTACCACCATTCTCTTGTAATCTCTTACGCTTGTGCCCTAAAACCCATGTACCATCATACTCTTGTACTCTCGTACCCTTGTACCATCATACCCTTATACATCATACTCTCAAGCTGGGTTCCCACCAAATGCATTTGGAGCAGGCAAAGCAGCCAGTTTACATGCAAAGTCTATGGTGGACGCTCATCTAGGAGCAGCGCAGCACGTAGCGGTGCGTTTTTCCCATACATGTCAACCTCTTTGGACGTTTACCTGTATAAAAAGCCTCAAAAATCCGTAAATTTTGCAAAAGATCCACACAACTTGCACCCAGTGGGGGGGGTGGGGGGGGGGGTGTCTGTCAGCAGCGGACATGAAAACGCGTGGAAGAAAGGAGAGTGGAAAAAGTTCAAAACTTATTTCCTGCGGCAGAACAGGTTGGAGGATGGCTGTCTGATGTTATTTATTGTTTTTGAAATCATCCTACAGGCTCTGACGTGTTAGATAAATTTGAAAATGAGGTTTTGAAAAAAATCTGTAAGACTTGAATAAATCCGTGACATTGCTCCATACGTCCGTATACCTGCAAAATGATGTAAAATCCTTATAACTTATGGACAATCCATGCAAGTTGACATGTATGTTTGCCAGTTTAGAGCAGCACGCAACGTAGCGGTAGGATGCGGCAGAGCATTTTCCGTGCATGTGGCGCGTCCAAAGCAGCTGGTGCTCGAGTTCAAAAAATTGAACTTTTGGCTGCTTGACGCGCAGCAGCAACCAATCAGAGAGAATAATGTTTCCATGTGATGGTTTTCTGAACCCGACACAGACCAGAAGCTGTTTAGATGAAATCGACTGTCTGCAGTTGTGTTCTGGCTGGAGAKATCAGCACCGATGTGGGTCAGCAACTCGCTGAGCTCGGGACAGAAAATAAATAAAAGTCCGTCAGCTCGGTACCTTAATACACTCAAACACTTGTACCCTCRTACGTTTGCCCTTTTGTACCCTCATACCCTTATATCCTAGTACCCGTGTACCCTCTTGCCCTTGTAACCTTATACCCCTGCACCCTCGTACCCTTGTTCTTTCATACCTTCTTACATTCAAACACTTGTACCCTCATACCCTTGTACTTTTGTACCCTCATAACCTTGTACTTTTGTACCCCTGAATCTTTTTATCTTTGTATCCTTTTACACTCATACCCTTGTACCCTTGTATCTTTGTACCTTTGTGCCATCATACTCTTACCCTTGTACCTTCATATACTCAAACACTTGTACCATCATACCTTTGTCCTTTTATACCCTCGTACCCTTATATCTCTATACCCTGGTACCCTTTTTACACTTGTATCCTCATAACCTCATACCCTTGTAACCTCATTCCCTTGTATCCTTGTACCCATACCCTCATTACCTCATACCCTTGTTCTCTCGTACCTTTTTACACTCAAACCCTTGTACCCTCATAACTTTGTACTTTTGTACCCTTATACCCTTGTACCCCTGAACATTTTTATCTTTGTATCGTTTTCCACTCATACACTTGTACCCTTGTATTTTGTCATAACTTTGTCTTTTTGTACCCTCATTCCCTTGTATCTTTGTACCCTCGTACCCTCACTGTAAAAAAAAAGAAATGTTGGATTTACTTAACCATGTTATGTTACCTGGTTCCACTTAACTGAGTTGAGTAAATTCAAAGCAATATACCAGTTTTTTAGCCAAAGAACATGAGCATGTTGCTTTGAATTTACTAACTCAGTTAAGTGGAACCAGGTAACATAACATGGTTAAGTAAATCCAACATTTCATTTTTTAGAGTGCTTGTACCTTTGTACCCCTGAATCTTTTTATCTTTGTATCCTTTTACACTCATACTTGTACCCTTGTATCTTTGTGTCATCAAACTCTTACGCTTGTATCTTCATATACTCAAGCACTTTTACCATCATAACTTTGTTGTTTTGTACCCTCATACCCTTGTGTCTCGGTGCCCTGCTACCCTTTTACCCTTGTATCCTCACAACCCCATACCTTTGTACCCTCCATGAGCTCCACTTGGGTGTATCTCACACGTGTGATGGGTCAAATGCAGAACATAAATTTTGTCATTGTATGGGAACATGCAAAGACAATATAGAATAGAATAGAATAGAATAGAATAGAATAGAATAGAATAGAATAGAATAGAATAGAATAGAATA
>NW_013954342.1:29263-29830 GCF_001266775.1 Austrofundulus limnaeus | reverse complement strand
CTTTAAAAGGCAGGGAAAGTTCATGTCTGTGTTCAGGTGTTAAAACACTGTCAATAAAATAAAATGTTTGATTTTTTTAAAGAAAAGCCTCTTTTGAAGATATTTTTCTCGTGTTGTACATCCTGACAGTAAATCAGATGATATGAACCAAAAAAAAAAAGAGAAACTAATTTGTTCTTATAGCAGATAAATTTTTAAAACCTGAGTATATTCTTAATTCTGTATAACTTAGAGGCTGACCACAGTTGAACTCAGTAGTTATTAGCTGTTCTTTATGAGTGGACTTTATAAAGTAATCTGTTGTAGACGTACAATCTGTAAGTAATTTCTGAGTGGTTCACTATAATTTTTTCACTACTTCATAAAATATTTTGCTAACAGACACACAGACATGAGCAAAACATTACACTGAACCTGAAGCACTGGTTGATCATTTATTTATTATTGTTTTTACTTCTGTTAAATACAAGTTTCTGTAAACTGTGGAGGAAACTCACATATCAGAATATTCTACAAAGTTATCAAGATGAGTTGACAGATAACTAGATGAGTTCTGCTAAAATAAGA
>NW_013954342.1:26919-27522 GCF_001266775.1 Austrofundulus limnaeus | reverse complement strand
TCTGTATAAAGCTCCAACATCAGTCCTGATGTTCTACAGAAAGCTCCAACATCAGTCCTGATGTTCTACAGAAAGCTCCAACATCAGTCCTGATGTTCTACAGAAAGCTCCAACATCAGTCCTGATGTTCTGTAGAAAGCTCCAACATCAGTCCTGATGTTCTGTAGGAAGCTCCAACATCAGTCCTGATGTTCCACAGAAAGCTCCAACATCAGTCCTGATGTTCCACAGAAAGCTGCAACATCAGTCCGGATGTTCTGTAGAAAGCTCCAACATCAGTCCTGATGTTCCACAGAAAGCTCCAACATCAGTTCTGATGTTCTGCAGAAAGCTCCAGCATCAGTCCTGATGTTCTGTAGGAAGCTCCAACATCAGTCCTGATGTTCTACAGAAAGCTCCAACATCAGTCCTGATGTTCTGCAGAAAGCTCCAGCATCAGTCCGGATGTTCTGTAGGAAGCTCCAACATCAGTCCTGATGTTCTACAGAAAGCTCCAACATCAGTCCTGATGTTCTGCAGAAAGCTCCAGCATCAGTCCGGATGTTCTGTAGGAAGCTCCAACATCAGTCCTGATGTTCTACAGAAAGCTCCAACATCAGTCCA
>NW_013954342.1:15935-21078 GCF_001266775.1 Austrofundulus limnaeus | reverse complement strand
ATACTGTATAATACTTTTAATGTAGGTGTTACCAATGATTACTAATATGATAAAAGAAATATATATCAATGGGTCTTACAACCTTGATTAGGTTAAAAAATTATTTTTACACATTATTTTTGGAGCAAGACAGTTAAAAAACACTTTACCCTTGGATCCATAAAATTAAGTAAATATGTAAATATTTAACTTAAAACCTTATTTTAAAAGTAAAACCAAATCCAGTGTTGCCAACTCCTGAGCAAAAGTCCCTTTTGGCTGTCCTAAAAGTCACTAGATGACATCATCAGTTAATTTGCATAGTTGGATGTTTGCCAATAATTGTTATCTGAGCTATAGGAGAGATGATGAAGAGGAAAAAAGTGAACAAACTGTACGGCACCACTTTTTCTGGAGAACCCTACTTGGGTCACATTTCTCCTGGTTAACCTTAGTGTTGGGGTCAGGGTCAGGCTGTAAAGAGATCAAGCAGGATCTAAGGATACAGTCATGTAGGCCTCGTAGCCCACAGTTTTTATGCTTTTGACACGCTCGCTCTTGTGACGCGCCCACTTTGATTCCACAGATAACCACTTCTCACAGCGTTTATGCTTTTGACACGCTCACTCTTGTGACATGCCCACATTGATTCCGCAGATAACCCCTTCTCGGGAGGGGGCGGAAGGGAGGAAGCGGCACAGCGTAGCTACCTTTTTTTTCCCCAGGAAAAGGTAGACACAGTAGTTACTGCTGCCTACTGTCGGGAAATGTAGATGCACGCAAAGGAAAAAAGATGTGCGAACATTTATTGGTGGGGACTGTCCCTGTCCGGCAAAGTTGGTGGGGACATGTCCACACCAGTCCTTCAGAAAGTTACACCCTTGCCCTCAACACTTGACTGCGCCTAGAAATTGTGTTCATAAAAGTTATGAACAGAATCGRTGAGAAAGGGCAACCTTGGCAGAAGTCTACCTCTCATTGGAAACAAGCCCCACTTACCACCGGCAATGTGGACCAAACTCTGGCACTGGTCGTACAGGGACCTAACAGCCCGTATCAAAGGACTTGTTGGTAACCCATACTCCCAGAGTAACCCCCCACAGGAGTCTCCGAGGGACATGGCTGAACACCTTCTTCAAGTCCACGAAACACATGTAGACTGGTTGGACAAACTCTCATGCTCCCTCCAGGACACTGCTGAGGGTGTAGAGCTGGTCCAGTGTTCCACGACCAGGACGAAAACCACACTGCTCTTCCTGAATCTGAGATTCCACTATCCGACGGACCCCTGAATAGACCTTACCAGGGAGACTTTAGAAGTGTGATGCCCCTRTATTTGGAACACACTCTGTGGTCCCCTTTTTTAAATAGGGGGCCAACACCCCGGTCTGCCAATCCAGAGGAACTGCCCCTGATGTCCATGCAATATTGTAGAGTCATGTCAACCAAGGCAACCCCACAACATCCAAAGCCTTAAGAAACCCCGGGGGAATTTTATCCACCCCCGACACCTTGCCACAGAGGAGCTTTTTAACCATCTCAGTGACCTTGGCAACAGAGATTGGAGAGTCCGACCCAGGGTCCCCAGGCTCTGCTTCCTCATGGGAAGATGTGTCGGTGGGATTGAGGAGATCTTCAAAGTATTCTGCCCACCGACCCTCAACTTCCCTAGTTGAGGTCAGCAGCGCATCATCCCCAACATAAACAGTGTTGGTGGCTAACCGCTTTCACCCCCAAGACACCCGATGGTGGACCAGAATCGCCTAGAAGCCATACGGAAGTCTTTTTCCATGGCCTCTCCGAACTCCTCCCATGCTCGAGTTTTTGCCTCAGCAACCACCCGAGCCGCAATCCGCTTGGACTGCCGATACAAATCGGCTGCTTCCGGAGTCCCACAGGCCAAAAAGACCTGATAGGACTCCTTCTTCAGCCTGACAGCATCCCTCACCTCCGATGTCCACCAGCGGGTTCGAGGGTTGCCGCCACGACAGGCACCGACAACCTTACGGCCACAGCTCAGGTAAGCCGCCTCAACAATGGAGGTACGGAACATGGCCCACTCGGACTCAATGTCCCCCACCTCCCCTGGAACGTGTTCAAAGTTCCCCCAGAGGTGTGAGTTGAAGCTCCGTCTGACAGGAGACTCTGACAGATGTTCCCAGCAGACCCTCACTATACGTTTGGGTCTGCCAGGTCTGATCGGCATCCTACCCCAACATCGGATCCAACTCACCACCAGTTAGTGGTCAGTTGACAGCTCCACCCCTCTCTTCACCTGAGTGTCCAAGACATACGGCCGCAGATCAGATGAAATAACAACAAAATCAATCATCCAACTGCGGCCTAGGGTGTCCTGGTGCCAAGAGCACATGTGGACACCCTTATGCTGGAACATAGTGTTCGTTATGGATAATCCATGATGAGCACTGAAGTCCAATAACAAAACACAGCTCATTCATATAAAATAAATAATTTCATACAAAATAAATAACTTTGGACCAAGTACAGAACCTTTAGGCACTGCACRTGTTGTTACAGACTTCCGATTTTACATCATTTATTAGTACAAACTGTTTCCTATCCTCCTAACTAGAAGGAAATTATTAATTTAAGGAAATGTCAGGTAAATCCTTGAACAATTTGATACAACACATTCTGTTCGGAGTAGTTGTTTTAAAATGTTTGTTTTAGACATTTAATAGATCCACTATTGTTTTCCATGCCCTTTGTCACTTTATAATAGCAGCAGTGTTCCTTTCTTCAGCATGATGTGCTTCATTTCCTTATGTAAATTTCTAAACATCAGTTTTCATGAAGCCATAGTTTGACGCTCACAAAACATCCCTCTCCTCCTTCTGTTTCCAGATGAAAAACCACCTCAGAGGCCTATCGTACGAATCTAGGATAAGGGGTTAAGCCAAGATTTTGGTGTAAACCTGAATTAATTAAGCCTTGAATCGGTTGCATGGGAGGGGATGCACTTATRTTTCTGTGGTAACAAGTGCTCTGAAACTAACCTGGACTCCCGACCAGGTTTAAAGTGAAGCTTATTTAATCTGTTAGTGTTTTTGAGCAGTAGAGTCATTTTACTGCAGAAAAATGTTCCTGAACCAAGTTTTACAGTCTTATTTCAGCTAAAAAGTATTTTTGATCTTGTTTTTAGACCGATATACATTACTAAACAAGATCAGAATACTGTATGTTGGATTATTAATCTTGTTAATCTGAAAAAAAATTTTAACTTCAGGAAGTCTTATCAAGAACAACTGTCAAACTGCAGATTATTAATTACTATAAATTTGAAAAGAATAAGGGTCTAATCTAGTATTTTTATTTATTTTTAGAAGCCTAAGTTTTGCAGTGTCTGATCAGAAATCAGTTCTTCATACATTTATTAAATTTATTCTTTTTTCTTTGCAGTAAAATATTACAGAGTAAATATATTTATTTTATTTATTTATCAGATTATCTATAAAAAATAATAATAATAAAGACAACCTGAGCTTCACTTATAAAATAATCTATAAAATAATATGCCATGAGCTCCAGGTCAGTATGAGTGTGGGCTCAGGCCAGACTTTACCCACATGGCCTCTGTGCCTATTTTAAATGTCATTGCGTGAGCAGCAGCACTCTTATCTCCTGATTTCTGCCTCTCTGAGACACTGACCTTCACTCATGGATGGTGGTTATTTTTAGATGACATGTACTATGCTGACACTCTAACATTGTTGCCAGTGTAAATGTTTGTCAAGCTATTTCTGTTCACACTGCTGACTGAGTGTTCCCGTATCTTTGTTCACCGTCATATTCTGCAATAGTTTGTTTAATTGCTGATTTTACAGTTATTTGTCGAAATCTTCGATGTACATTTTTAAATTGTTACAGATTATAAGTGAGAATTAGAACTAAGAAACATGCTTTTACTGAGAGGCAAGAGCAGACACAACGACAACTTCAGATTTAGACTTGAACGTTAAATTTCAAAAGAATAAAGACAAACCAGACGTTTCAGCTGAATCAAAATACGGATCTTTATTCAGCCTCAGAGTATTTTGGTCCAGCTGAAAGTTGTGAAATGGATTTATTCTTTCGCAAGTCTAAATCTGAATTTATCTTTGTGTCTGCTCTTGTCTCTCAATAAAAACACGTTTCTTAGAGATTTGTTGACTGCCGCCACAATTACGGTAGATGACCCTGAACCATTAGATTTTTGTTTTGACTGCTGTGAAGAAGCAGCGGTGAGACAAGAATGCTTGGAGAAGTCACATGCTGAGACCAAGGAGAGCCAAGCTTTCAAAATGGCTCATGCAAGAACTGTTCTTACAAACTGATTTGTTCTTAAGTTGTGCGTACGAGTGATTTACGAGAACTTATCATTCACCAATTTTCTCTTTTTGTAAGATTTTTTTCAGATACAAACAAAATTCTCGAGTGGTCCAGGCCTGTCGACTGTTTTACGTGCAGTCAGTCTGCTGTTATCCAGATTGATTTTCTTCACTAGTAACTTTATATTTCATTAGTTTGAAGATATTGAGTTGAAAATAAATCACACTCCATTATTATGTTGACAAGAGGCTATTATTTTTGAATTGGAATTATAATTTTAAATATACTAATGTAGACAAACAACATAATTTAAATTGGCCATTAATGCTATTTGTATAACAATATTAATATGATCTCGAACTACAAACCAACTTAAATTACGCATTAATTAAGGTGTAATTTGTCTCGGTGAGGTCAGCGAGACGTGAACATAATCATCAGCTTTATTCAGACATAGATTAGGACACTTTTTAAACAAATTTTATTTTGTTAAGATTTATTCATGCAAGTCTGCTCTTTTCTCCAAAGTGCCAGATATGCAGGGGTTAGACAATGGAAGTGAAACAGCTGGTTTTAGACCAGAACATCCCTTTCAGACAGCTTCCTGTTGCGTCCACAGTTAATCCTGTTGGAGGTGGTTGGTCCTTCTTGGTGGGATGCTGACATTACCCTGGATACTGTGGCTCTTGATACATCACAAAGACTTGCTGTCTTGGTCACAGATGGACCAGCAAGACTCTTGAATGTCACCCATAATGCTGTGTGCATTGCAATGTTTTGAGCCAAACTGTGCTCTTACTCTGCTAATTGAACCTTCACACTCTGCTCTTACAGG
>NW_013954342.1:12832-14935 GCF_001266775.1 Austrofundulus limnaeus | reverse complement strand
CCGCAGCGCTGATCCAAAAGAGGCGTGGAGCAGCTGAATGAAATGGAATGGAAATTAATAATTTAAAATCATACATTGTATTTTTCTGGATTTTTGTTTTAGATTCCATCACTCACAGTTGAAGAGTACCTATGATAAAAATTACAGTCATCTACAAGCTTTGCAAGTGGGAAAACCTGAAAAATCAACAGTGTATCAAATACTTGATCTCCCCACAATAAATTAAAAATATTTGACCAAAGGACAACAAGAGAGATATGAACATGATTTAGATTTTTATTTCTCTGACTGTACGATCCACAGGAGACACAACAATAATGGCAGTCGTCGTTTCATTCCTCGGCTTTAGCAGATCCTTTAATTCCACAGCTGACGCTGCTAAAAATGACGGATTTTATTTTCTGGATCTCTGAGAGCAGGACTTCAATCTCTGAACTCGTAAAGTTCTTCTTTTTACTTTGCGATGTAATCTTCCTGAATGAACACTTCCTGGTATGTGGGGCAGGAAGTGTAGCCTTATGTGGTGTTATTGGGGTGGTAATGATGCTAATCTCCTCTCCTCGTGCACGAGCACGTTTACGCTGCTCATTTACACATTTTTCCTGAAGATAGAAGCTGAATCTGATGTGGCACGTTCAGACGAGCTCTTTGTACGAAAAACGTAAGAGAAATTTACATAAGAATATGAAATGTTCTTGTGTAAGAAATATTTTGTGTTCGTTAAATAAAATCGTGACAAAATCACATCACATTAAATAGATTAAAATGTGACAAGAATAGGGACCATACAACCCAGATCTGGTTATGAGCGGAGCATTATTGCTTAGGCTAGAAGCAATCTGAGCAGTGCTGCCTGAAACCCGTAACTTCCGGTCCTTTTATACAGAGTCTTCAGTGCCTGCAGCGCCCACTACAGGCCTACAGCTGCATCACAGGCCACTCGAACAAACAGTGCCTTCCCTAATGAATTAATAACAGTTTTTTTGGTGTGTTGATGACGTTTTGGGCATGTACCTAAACTATTTTAATCAGGAGTTAACAATAGTTAAACAAAGGATTATAAAAGTTAATACTTAGAAGGAAAACTAAGAAAATGGTGTAGTGCTTTTAGCATCAGTATCTAACCGATAAACTCCTTCACTTGGATGAGGCCTGTTGTTTTGAGGAAATGAGAGCTTTGAATGAGAACACAGAACACTCAGTAACTGGCGGAGCTGTGGGYCAGAACAAGAAAAAAAGCCAAGATTTTTAGCTTTGTTGATAATCTGGTGTCTGATCTCACRGCAAAGATAATGAACATCACAGCTGAGTATCCACCTCTGAAAAGACTAGTCATCCTGAGCTGATCACATCATGAGCTGACAATCAGAGATCTTGAAAGAGGATTTCATTCAGTACCAAGGTTCAAGATCTGGAGCTGAAAGTATTCATCAGCAAGCCCATCCCCACAAATCAAGGTGGTGGTAAAAATAATTTAGTGTTACGGTTGGCCTTTAATAAGTGGCTCAAGAAAGCCTCTGTGGCCTTTATCAAAAACTTCAACTTATTCCAGGAGCAAAAAAATGTGTTTAAGGCAGATGGGCTGAGGCTGGAGTCTGGAGTGAAATTATTGGCGTCAAGCATGTCTTGTTTCCTGAACCAGATGAAACTAGAAGCACTGGGAGAGYRCAAACCTCCACCAAGACCAGTTTCCTCCATCCTGTAAGAGTTAATGCACAAAATCAGAGATGGAAACACATTTACTGAATAAGTTCTGACGTAGTGAACATTTAAGCAGCAGTATGATGGGGTTTCTTCTCWGTGGAGTCCAATATGGAAAAAGAAAGTCAAACTCGTCACCCGACGTTATYGTTGAAAGCTTTCGCATCGGTGCTACGTKATTCAAAAAAGCAGAGTTTTCATTGCGCGTGTAATAACACAGACACACACGCTTCTTCCTATCTTTGTGAGGAACACAGACAGCGGTCACAACCAGGCTCTGCGCATTCTTTTTCCCCCAAAGTTTGGTAAGAGGTGGATAGAGGGGCGCACAAATAGCTCGACTTGATCTGGCCTCATTTAAATAATAACGAAATTAACAAACAAATAAACAAACAAACAACC
>NW_013954342.1:10065-11832 GCF_001266775.1 Austrofundulus limnaeus | reverse complement strand
TGTGTTACTTGGCCCAGTATCCACATGTGTTGTAAATGTCATGACAATCTGTCCACAGGTTTTTGAGTAATGTTGTCCACAGACAGAACGACAAAACGACAGCCCGACACACGTGACCGAAAACATTACCTCGCCGATGGTGGAGGTAACAACTGCCTGTTGAAGACAGACAAGAAGTATATGWGTATCAGCTGATATATGGAAGGAGCAGCAATATAAAGAGTGGAAAGAGGAAATTATCTGTTATAAAAAGGGATATTTTAGGACTGGGAGGAGYTGGGATTTTAGAAATATCTTGTTGTGACTCATCGATGAGGAGCAGTTTTCAAATTATTTACATAGTTTTGTGTTAATAATTTTTATGTCAAGAGAGTGTATTGAAGTAAATTTTGTGTCTGATTAACTAAATTTTAGATAYCAGTCATAGAATCAACATGTTTCTACTCAATAAGTGTGGTGTTCCTCTGCAGGATRAACAAAAMYTWTTTAAGATTTTCAGTTTATCAGTGCTGACGTAAAAGTTGAAATGTGAAAAATTAAGATCAATTATGAAGATTAAAATAAAAAWGTATCATTTCCAATCATTTAAATCCTTGATTGGACTGAACAATGGTATGTACTGTAAGTGATTTCATAGCTCAGAGTGAGTGAAATATTATGTGGACAAGGTTTTTGCAAAGTAAACTGAAGGTAAATGATTGTCCAGTTTGGCCCAGTGAACAGTGTGGGAGGAAACTTATCTGATCATGTGATCGACATACTTTGCCTTGTGTTCATTTTACAGTTAAACTCTCTGAATAAATGACTATAAACTGATCACAGTCTAGTTTAAAGTGAATAATGTGTTTTTAGTGCTTTTTAAAAGAMTCTTTCATAAATCTGACTGCACCGCTCCCTTTGAGCAGAAATGTTTTAGCTGATATTGGAGGCTATAGTTGATCATTAACAAACAGGACCCATTTATTTTAAAAGCTGATGCTGTCTGACCACACATCACTTCTCACTAAGAAACAGCGACTGCCTTTTTGACTTCAGGTACAACTGTTTGTGAAGAAACAATCAGCCCTGACACACGTCTCGGTCCAGGTGAGTTTCAGTCTCTAATGTTGCTACAAAACACAGATTTTACRTTTTTAAAACTGAGTTTAACTCAGAACTGGGTAAATGTGTACGCKTCGAGCTTCAAGCATAGGACAGCTTCATAAATGTAAACAATCAAGCATAATTTGATGCAAAACAAAACGTTTAAATAACTTTTATGGCATGATTTTTTTAAGCTTTCTAATCGGTGTGGACAYACAGCATTTCCTGATGACTGTAAATGTCATTTAGAGATAAAAGCCAGCACAATGGGTTCACAGCAAGAAGGTGGGTTCAAGCCCAGGTTTTTTTATTTCAAGTTTATTTGATAGGGACAGACACACAATAACAAGCAGAATAAAACAGCAGTCCCATGCCTGTACCTAGGTGCTCCTACCATGAGCTGATTTACTGCACTTGTCCCTACATAGRCTTTTATAAACTGTATAAATGCTACTGAGAAATGATAATAAAAGAATAAAATCCAAGTGATTTTAACAGAAACAAAAGCACAGGAAACAGGAAGATTAAAACAACAATAAAAGCATWATTACAATACTGTTTGGATTAATTTTTAAACTAATCTGCTCACAGGGACAGGGAGTGTACGGGCTGCCGTTTGTAAAGTTACAGTCAAAAATTACCACCAATATTTTTGTTTTATTTAGACTTTTATAAGAAAAAAAG
>NW_013954342.1:3874-5379 GCF_001266775.1 Austrofundulus limnaeus | reverse complement strand
CTTTTTTTCTTATAAAAGTCTAAATAAAACAAAAGTATTGGTGGTAATTTTTGACTGTAACTTAACGGCGCCTCCTCCCACTGAGCCACTGTTTGTTAAACAGCTCTTACATTGTTCTGAACAAAGAACTGTCACAAAACGACACATGTAACTGGTGACGACTGACTTCCCTCAAATTCCTTTAAGATGAGTTGAAGTTTCCGTCTAAACAAATGTAGATAAAATTTTGGTTCAAAAACGTCGAGTCAAAAATGAAAGTGTTTAATAGAAGGACTTGATTTTCCTCCTCCTTCCAGGTAACAGACTACCTGTGCGACACCCCCCTCCTCCTGCAGTTACTGGCTCGTGGCCTGGGCACCATGGGTGGTCTTGTGTGGCTGTTTTTCTTCAGGGTGGCCGTGTGCTGTGTGGGGACTGTGGTATCCATCTCCTCCACACCTGTAGACCCTTCATCAGAGAGGCCCCTGGAAACAGACCCCTCCCTCTGTGGACTGCTGGGGGTCCTGGACGATCTGGTGGTGGTGGTWTTGTTACTCATCTGTGTCATTAACACCAACCAGCAACTGGAACCAGAAAGAAGCAGCTCTCCACGCTCACAGACTGGGAGATCACTGTAGGCAGACTGTCACAATAAGCTGCCTGACAGGGACGCTGTACTTAGTGAGAATATTGACATTTGTGCAGTTAAACCAGGGGTCTGCAACCTTTACAGTCAAAACAGCCATTTCTGCTACTCACTCAGTCATTAAATGTGTCCAGAGCTGCAAAACAAGCTACAACTCTGATTATCAACTGGTGGTCTGTGGGCCTTCTGACGGCCTTTTRGGGAACTTTTACGGCCAGTGGAGGTGACATTATAAAACAAAAAATGTATTGCAAATTTTATTTATTATTATTTTTACCCATCAGGACAAATAAAAAGACTATATTCATGTAAACAAGAAAAATACTTCATGAAGTTTATACCTAATTTCATAAAAAAATAGTACAACTGAAATACTCAGGCTTGTTTTTTTTCTAATTCTTCTTATGTAGTTTTTAATATTCTTCAAAGGTAATTCTGATGGATTAGAGAGAAAGACAAAAGTTAGTTTATTTAAGTAAACAACAGGCTAGCATAAGCTAACATGTTTTACTTTTTACATTGGTAGTATTGATCATGTATTGCTTACAAATTGATTTCTGTTGTGGGTATAAAAACAAAACAAAAAAATTATTCTGTTATGTTTGGTCACATTTTCAAAGAGCCACTTTAGAGGGACCAAAGAGCCACATGTGGCCCCAGAACCACAGGTTGCAGATCCCTGAGTTAAACTGTTTGGAGGTCAGATGGTGTATGAAACTCTCATATGTGGTGCCGTTTGTAAAGGTACACAGTCAAAAATTACCACCAATATTTTTGTTTTATTTAGCCTTTTATAAGAAAAAAAGAACAGATTTATTTTTCAAAGTCAGTTTTTCACCATATGATTCATACATTTATAAGTGTCATAGTTTATAAACTA
>NW_013954342.1:2011-3231 GCF_001266775.1 Austrofundulus limnaeus | reverse complement strand
TAGTTTATAAACTATGACACATATAAATGTATGAATTATATGGTGAAAAACTGACTTTGAAAAATAAATGTTTTTTTCTTATAAAAGGTTAAATAAAACAAAAATATTGGTGGTAATTTCTGATTGTGTAACTTTATAAACGGTWCACCATACTCTCAGACTGTGGACTCCAGGCTGATTTGTCAAGTGTTTACAGAGCTTACATGATATCTAAAATGACAAATGATGGTAGTCCAGCTGTCGTTACAAATCTCCATGTTCCTGAGCTGTAAATGTTGCGATGTCTTTAAAAACCTGTTCACAGGAAAACCTGTCTTGATGGAAATAACTTGGACCTGGTTCTCAGCTCACTGTTTGTGTTCTGTTGCCTGATAAGTTTCAAACTGTTCTGTTATTACTGACCTTTGTCTGTATATATTATATGAGCTTCTGTTCTATTGGTTAAAATAAACTGTATTTATTTCCTGCATGGCTYCCAATCATGTCACACAGCACGTGCATTTATTGATTTATTAGTTTAGTTTCAACGGTACAACTGATACAGTTAGCATTCCTGATTGGTGTCCTGTAGTTTTGTAAATTATGAAATGTGAGCAAAGTCTGCTTTTCATCATGTTTTAGCTGTGTCAGAAACAAGTACACATTACATTAATGTATGAAGAGAAAATGCCACAGTCAGTAAAAAGGTGTATCAGATAAAACTTGCACACTTTGACAACTCCAGCATCCTGAACCGTCCTGTAGTTTTAATTTGTGTTGCTGCACCAGGCAGCTGCGTTCCTGAACATGCGCAGCCAAGGTGAAGGTGTGAGAGAAGGCCGGAGTGTTGTTGGAGCCCAGGGCCACTGCCAGCRCAGGGTGCAGCGCTCAGGGTGGGGCATCATGGCCAGGTGCCGGCCATCCTGAGAGCACAAGCCTGCGACACCCTGAGGGGAGCCGTTAGGGTTCAGAGGGTACTCTTCTGTGGGGCAACCCTGATCATCAAGGTAACGAAGTGGGGCAAGTCCACTGGAAAGAATCCGGTCTTGGGCCTGGGGGCTACGGAACTGTGTCAGACCTGCAGGAGAGAAAAAAAATCAGCAGCCATGTTTACATGAGCTAAATTCTTTGATCGGATTGAAATGTTTTCATATTAATTCAGAGGTTCTTAACTTTTCTGACCTCGGGGCCCAATTTGTTGAACATAAAGTGACACGAGGTCCAGTCAGACATTACCAATG
>NW_013954342.1:0-1445 GCF_001266775.1 Austrofundulus limnaeus | reverse complement strand
GCAGGTTTCTAAGGTTCTTCTTCTACATATTAAAAAGTTGTTAAACATCTGAGTGGTGCACTGCTGCTACTAGTGGTGAGAAAGTGTATTACACCTTATTCTAAATCAATGCGGTCCGGCGGCCCAAAGATAAAACCTGTTGTTCTTTTGAGGCCCTCAAGGTGGCGGTCACGGCCCACAATTGGGCCGCCGCTCATAGGTAAAGAATATCTGGATTAAATAATCTGAATGTATCGTTTACATGTACACAATCCAATCATGACAAGTGTTTACCAGGGAAACAGTTTAAGAAAAGTTAAATTTAAGACTTTTCAATGCCAAGTGAAATTAAATTTAAGACCAATTTCACTATGAACACAAATGACAAAAATAAATTAAACCAGGGGTGCCCAACCAGTCGCTTGCGGGCGACTGGTTGCCCGCCAGCTGATTCCCAGGTGCCCGCGAAGCGCAACTTACTCTAACAGCTGCTGTCAGCTGCTAGAACAAGGTTACCTCCGGTCAGGAGCTCACTGAGCTTCATTCTAACTCCGGCAGAAGCGGTGGAGGTGGGAGGAGGAGGAGAGCGGAGGGAGCGCGTTCAGGAATGTAAACTCCTCCCGCCTCCCACCTCCACCGCTTCTGCCGGAGTTAGAATGAAGCTCAGAGGAGGGTAGTCTCGCGCGTTCTGGGTGCTGTGAGACAGCAGCGCTCCGAACATGATCTTGCGAGACTTTAGGGTCAATTGTTTAAAACATGATCTTGAGGCGGAAAATAATGAACAAAAAATGAGCTAAAAAGCAAACAAAAACTTATTATTTTCACCTGGAGTGGGAAGAGGACTCATATGTAATTCGAGCGCTGCCTTGTCCAAAAAAGGATAACGTGGAACGGCATTTCAAAACAATGCACAAACACGGATTTCCTCCTAAAACTGCACAGCATTGATTTTCACACCAGAGGTAAGGATAATGTAGCTCATCCTGCCTCAACACAAAAAAGGTCTTTCAGTGATGACCAAGTTATGAAAGAAACGTTTGATGTTGCAGACATGCTTTTTTTCTGTGATTTTAAAAATAAATGTGAGATTGTGGCTGCTATAAAGACGTGCAGTTGTCCAGAATGGTTGACATTGTGTCCAAATTCGTGTCCTTGTTCTGCTGGACTGCTCTGGTGTTGAAAATGAGYTTTTGACTCTGCAAAATGACACTGGGATCAAATCCTGAGCAACAAGTGGCATGGATGGAGAGTTCTGCAGTCTGCTGTCAGAGGAAACGTATCCTAACATCAGAAGAGGGGCTTTGGACTTAACAGAACTTTTTGGATCTACCTGTGTGAGTCTGCTTTCTCTCACATGAAAATCAATAAGTCCAAAACCAGATCCACAATAACTTATCATCTGGAGACCTGCCTGCACCTCAACCACCTCATACTGCCCGCCCTGGTTCCTCCTCTCAGTGTCAGAA
>NW_013954341.1:47957-48298 GCF_001266775.1 Austrofundulus limnaeus | reverse complement strand
GTTCTGGTTCAGGTTAGGGTTAACTATAGTCCAGTAATGGTTAATTTTACTAGTTAGGTTTAGAGGTATTTTGTGAGTTAAGTTCTGGTTCAGGTTAGGGTTAACTATAGTCCAGTAATGGTTAATTTTACTAGTTGGGTTTAGAAGTACTGTGTGAGTTAAGTTCTGGTTCAGGTTAGGGTTAACTATAGTCCAGTAATGGTTAATTTTACTAGTTGGGTTTAGAAGTATGGTGTGAGTTAAGTTCTGGTTCAGGTTATGGTTAACTATAGTCCAGTAATGGTTAATTTTACTAGTTGGGTTTAGAGGTATGGTGTGAGTTAAGTTCTGGTTCAGGTTAG
>NW_013954341.1:45565-46957 GCF_001266775.1 Austrofundulus limnaeus | reverse complement strand
GGTGTGAGTTAAGTTCAGGTTAGGGGTAACTATAGACCAGTAATGGTTAATTTTTGGGGAAATATCTGGGTTAGGCATAAATACAGTTGCAAAAATGAATGGAAGTCATTACAAAGTCCTCAGTTTGATGCAAATACAAGGCTGTGTGTGTGTTGTTTTGCTTCATCGTGGGAACCATTTTTCAGAAAAACGCAGCCCTGTGGTGACCAAATGTGCATCGTGGAGACTAATTCCTGGTCCACAGTGTTGGTCGGGTATGGATGCTAAATGCAGGTGGGGGTTGGGTTTAGGACCAAGSTGTGAATTGAGTTTAGGTTAGTTTTAGGATCAGGTAGGTACCTGTGAGGTTAATTTTCAGGTAAATACTCAGGGTTAGGATATAAAATTACCAAAAAATGAATGGAAGTCAGTCCAAGGTCCCCACGGGATATAAAAACAAGCCTGTGTGTGTGCCCTCTTGGCCGTAAATATTGACTTCAGCATCTCCCCATCCCTGCACTGTGTCTTTGTAAACACTTTATCCTGGACTCAGCAGAGTTCTGCAGAGGGGGGGTGTTTACCTTCAGATCTCCAAACACTGAGGACTTCTTTAACTTTGGCTGTAGTCCAGGATCTGCTGACTCGGCAGGTTTGACTGTGGACTGTCTGCTGTGTCACTCTGGCTCAGTTTTTCCTCGTTTACAGATGTTAGTTGTTCATTAAATCATTCTGGTAGCACACCTCTTGTCCACACACATCTAAACGGGAATTTCTGCTTGTCCAGGACGGTTTGTGTTTGTTCAGAACCAACTCTACTGTTTGTAGTAAAAGTAAAGCGTTCAGTGTTCTCTGGCTGTTTCTTTTAGTTTCAGCAGAGGAGCTGGATGTATTGAAGCATCCACAGCTGAGGTCTGTGTGTCTCATCGTGTCACAGTGGCACCAGGCTGTTTACAGCCACAGATGGAATGTCATCATTGCATTTGGTGAGTACGATTAGGGAATAGATGCTGATAATCTGGACGGAACAAGCAGGGCTGGATTATGGTACAATTGGGTGACTAGTGACGCAGGAGCCAAAGCCTCTCCTGGTAGTAATTACAGACGGGCATTAAGATGGGAAACAAGACTTTCCCATTCCTTCTGTGTACTTCATCATCATCAAACCTCTGATCTCGTCTACTTCTTTTCTTCTCATTCATATAAAAGAAAAAGGTTTTGGAAGCAACAGGACAGGTTTGTCAGCAGTGCAGTCTTTTATTTCTCTCACTGTCAAAAGAAAAACTTCACTCGGTCAAGTGTTGTGGTCAAAACTTCAATATACAGTATATATATATATTTAAACAATTACAGTAAGAAAGAAAGTCCCTAATCAAACCTAAAGGTGGTCAAACAGAATATCCAGAGCAGTTTCCT
>NW_013954341.1:38263-44565 GCF_001266775.1 Austrofundulus limnaeus | reverse complement strand
GTGTGTGTGTGTGTTCTGTGATGAGGAAGCTCAGCTTGGAGACACAGTCCAGAGGAGGAGCTGATCCTAAAGGTGGTTCTAGTCCCAACCAGCGGTTTTTTCTCCCCTGCCTGCTGCCTCAGGACACTACAGGATTTCTCAAATATGCATGAATGAGTCAAAGCAACAAACTGTATGTATTTGATGAAGGAATAACATGATAAGATAAGATAAGATAAGATAAGATAAGATAAGATAAGATAAGATAAGATAAGATAGAGCTTTATTGATCCCACAGTGGGGAAATTTGAACATTACAGCAGCTCAGACAGTGGAGTTACAGTAACAGGCTGCCTGCTGTGGTGCCAACTTAGAAACAAAGAAAAACTGAAAAACACACAAGGGAAGATAAAGGGAAAAAACAAAAACATCATATTATATCAACACTGTGACACACTATGATGTTTATGAGAAAAACCTCTGCATAGAGGAAGATTATTAGCCAGAGGAGTAAGTGAGTTTAGGGGGGCTGAAGAATCCAGACCCCAAAACCAGCGCAGCCAAAGTTCATAAATATTGATGGAAACTGTTCATTTCTGTGCAGCTTCCAGCCTGTTCTGGAAAACAGATTAGACGGGTGAGAGGAGGGAGGAAGGTATGGTGGCAGAGCCTCTGTCGACACATCCAGCCAGGAAGAATTTAGTCAACAACTCAAGGCTGTTGTCGGGGAGATCCAGATTCTGTAATCAGTTGTTTTGGGAACAGAAGAGACAAGCAGATGACAACAATTTTCCATCTGCTTTAGAGTTCCTGCTGGTACTCTCAAGCTTGGCGATCCCAATCAGGCAAAATGGTGTGGACAAAATCCTGCCGAGCCCGTATCGATCAGATTCCTCCCAGATCAATTCCATCTGGCCAGCAAAGTCCAGGGACCACAGCCGGCCTGCAACCCTCAATAGAACCGCTTGCAGACCAAGATAACATGATGTAAAACTGAAAAAACTACATTTTACCTGATATATSCCCTTTAAAAAATATGTGTTACTAAATTTCTCTTAGAACAGTCATGTAGTTGTGARGAGCGTCTCAAACCCATCTCAGTTTAGCTTCTAAAAAGTTAGAAGAGTATTTGGATGTCCACATGGTGCTCTCTTAGACAGAAAACATCAGGAGCTCAGGTGATAAATAAAACTGTTAAACTTGTACTCAGTTAATGAAATCATAAATGTTGTGGCAGCTGCCCGGGTCAAATCTTTTTCCACCACGTGTCATCCTGATGGCTTGTCTGACTAATACATGCTTTGTTTGGAATAAACAGGTTGTTGTTTGTGAGGAAGTGATGCTCAGGTAGAACCAGCACCACTCAGCTTCGTCTGAATCTCCTGTCTCCCCACCACTGGTGCTAATTTACAAAAAAAAAAAAAAAGGTCCAGCTGATTTCCCAGCAGAACCTGGTGGTTTGCTCAGTTTTTGATCGCAGCAGTTTGACTCACTAAGTGATCCTGGGCTGAGTGGTATGATCCGACTGCACTAAGCTGTGATTAGAGCGACAGGGATGCTTCAGAAATGAGCAGACAGAGAAAAACCACAGCGTTCCAGATCGGACCACTCAGACCCTGTCAGGATGCTTTAACAGCTCCTCTGAACAACTCATGTAACACAAGCTTATATAAGGAATAATAAGAGGTGACTGTTTTAAGACGCAGTATTTATGGTACAGTATAACATCAGATCCTTTGGTTTGTGAAGCTCAGTGTTGCTARGTAATGCAGTAAAACACAGACCTAAACCACAAGCTCATTTGAATGTTTTTATTAATCATTTAATAAAGAAAACATAAGAAAAATATGGGTTTATCCAAAGTGATCGCAATAATATTCAACATAATGCAAACTGCTTGTTTACAGCAGGGGCAGAGCTAGACTTTTTGTTTAAAGGCCAAGGTGTTCTCTAGGGGGGGCAGATAAAAATAAAGAAAATTGCCTTGGGTTTGATCATTTAAGATGGCCACCAAAGCTAAATGAAAATGATTTTAAGACTAATGGAGCTGAAATGTGTTGTGGTGTAGCCAAGAATGGTTGTCCCAATTTAAGCTAACCGCTAATGCTAATTTTAATTTTATTTTAAAATACACAGCTGAAAATGTATTTAGTTGTAAACAAGAATAATCTTTAACAAACTCTGAATGTAAAAACAAAATCCAAGATGGCCACCTAAGCTAGTTTCCAATCGTTGGACCACAGCCATCTTTAAGAAATACTGAGCTGGTSTTTGGTGTGGTGGCAGCAAGAGCACTCCTCAACTGTGTCCAACTTCAGAGGCTGGGTCCTTTCCGGCCTACCCGGTCTAGGTGGGCCGGGTCCTGGGTAGGCTGCAAAGACTGGAAAAAGTGGCTGTGAGTTTGGATGGTCTAGCCTCCCATGATGATGCTAAACAGAAACAAAATTAGATTTGAATTAGAAAAATATCAATATTTTAGCGTTATTTTCACAAAACAAAATTAGCTTCATTTGAAGAACTAAGGGACCTGCCGTAGGTGCACGTTTATTTCTCTAAACACGCTCATTTTTTCTGACAAGAATAAAATTAAAACATGTCTAAACAAATGACAAAAGCATCAACACAACCACTTCAAACTTTAAAATTTTATACCGTCAGATTTCTATTTAAAACTGTACTCCTTTCTGTCACTTCATCCGCCGTTAGCAGAAAAAAATGTCCCGTCGGTCCACAATGCATTATGGGACATGGTGGGCCGAGAAGGATCCATTGGACCTGTTCCTCAAATCAGTGCTAAAGAAGAACAGATTTGTCAGGACCCTCAGAGGAGTCCTTTAAATTAAAGTCTCCAGCGCCTGAGGAGAGCCCAGCTCTGGATTTAGACACAACCCTCATGTCATACTGAAATCTCAATTTCAACCTTTTACAGATTATTAAGCTGAAATGTAGTGTTTGTAGCTGAGAGTGATGCAAACAGATTCTAAAATCAAATAAAAGGATCCAAGATGTCCTCCAAAGCTAAATTCAAATGGCTACGATTCAGCTATTTTTAATTCATTCATTGGTTTAGAGAAGTGTTTATTTTTCCTTCACGCTCTGGTAGTTTCCATCTGCACCAGATAATACTGCTGAATAACAGATGTTTATTTGTTGTAGCTCTAACTCACCATCTTTTACAGTCAAATGTGATCCCCGCCCCACTTGTCAATCATTTGGGGGTGGCCAATCAGACGTGGCACTCACCACCCTGGCCACCCCTCTGGCTCCGCCCCTGCCTAACGTTGTGCAGCTGTAGTGTTGACTACGATGGAAAGACATCAGCTGTGGTTTAATAGAAGGAAACTTTCTTGGAGAGAAACATCAGCCGAAAGTAGGAAACAAAATGTGACTTTAATAAGTGCCAGAGTCCGATCATCAACCAGACAGCTGAAGTTTAGCTCATAATCCCAGTCGCACCAACCAATCAACAACAAAAAGGCTAAAAAACTTCACGGTGTTACAAAGACCAGGTCCAAGTTCAGCAGGACCAACAGAAAGCTGAGCTGAAACTACTTGATGGTTTGCTGCAGCTACATTTTTTATATCTCATTATTACWGTAGTTATATGATAAACACTTTATATTAACTCCTTCTTTAGCTTTTCTTAATCATTAATATGTAGTTAGTTAACTCTGTAACATCATTAAGAATAATTAATTCTTAACGAGCTCTAAATTAACACATTTATTAAATGAGCTTTTACATAAACATGCACACAGTGAAGAGTTAATTCATGAGTTATTAAATATAAATAAATAAGTTTTGGAAACAGCCTTTATGTGTAAACAGGTGTTAATTTGTTGTGTATTAAGTATGAATTYTCTTTAATTGTGTTAATGRTTCATGACATTCACATAATTGAGATCTTTATATTTTTCTTTACGTTTTTCGTCATCGAACTTGTTCCATAATTTTTGTGTTTTTTCAGCAGTTCATGTCTGAAAAGGTTCAGCTGGTTCATGTGACGGCAGCTAGAACTGGTTGATTAGTTTATTCTATAGACTCATGGTCCACGGTGACATAAAAGAGACAAAAACAAACATAATACACAACAGAAAACAAAAAACTGATTAGTCTTAAAAATCTGTGACTTCAGGTTTTTCAGCTTTTTACACTTTAAATATTTTAGCCACTTTTTGCCACAGAAAATGAATGAAGCTGTTTTCAACATCCTTAAACTCTTTAAAATGTTTCTACTTTACAGAACCGAACACATGTAGCTCTGGTTGGGCTCTTTTTCACATCCGTGTGCTAATTTTAGCTACGTTTTTGCTATTTCAGCTAAAATTCAGCTTCTTTCTGCTATTCTGCCTTTTTCTACCTTTTTTGTACTTTTTCCTGCTGTTTATGTTTCTTACAGATACTTACCGCTATAATCAGCTATTTGCTGAAAATTTCACTAATGTTTAGCTACTGTTAGCTAAAGTTAGCTTTTCTAAGCTAAATACACATTTTTGTAGCTATTAAAACTTTTTCTGAAAACTTCAGCAAACTTGTGCTCTTTATTATGCTAATTTAAACTCCAGCTACTTTTTTTAGCTGTTTTACTGAAACCTTCAGCTGTTTTAGCCATTTTACCTCTAATTATCACTTTTTTGTGCTCACAAGCAATTTTTCTGCTAGTTTTGCAAGTTTTACAACACTTTCTCTATCGGGGTGCTAATTTCAACTTGTGGCTGCTATCTTTAGCCTATTCTATGCTAATTTTAGCTTATTTATGCTACTTTAGCAATAGATCTGCATCTTTCTGCTATGCTACTGCTTTATTTAACTTTTTATGCCTTTTTCTGCTACCTAGTGCTACTTATGCTTCTTGCAGATATCTTCAGCTATATTTAGCTGTTTTAGCTTTTAGCTGTTTTTTTGTTTTCAACAAGATATGTGCTCCTTTTTACTGTTTTTCTGCAAAGTTAGTCTTTTTTTGTTTCTTTTCAAAGTGTGCTCACATCAACACTTTTACTGTTAAARATTTCCAGCTCAATTTCAGCAGCTTTCAGCTGAAGTTTCCAGCAGGAAGCATTCACGCTAGTGTTTTCACAGGAAARGCAATTTCTCTAGTTAATGATGTTTTCAAAGTGAACTCTTTATTAATAATTAGGGAAAGACAAAATAAGGTGTAGTTATTATAAAATATTACTGTTACAGGCCTTGTGTTGTTCATGTATTATATTAACCACCTTCCAAGGATTATAATATTTTTATTATGCTTTTAATCTGAAAAGGTTTATTTTTACCTGAAGACATAATAGATATTTTTCCTGTTGCAGTAAATTCAGGAAATCTTCCAGATTTTTGACCATAAATACAACAGGAAGTTTATCTGACCACACAAACTGTGARAAACCTATGAAAATAAAAATAATAATAATAAAAATGAGAATTTATTGCTGCCAAACGAACAGATGATAACCTCACACAGATCTGTTTTAGTTAGTTACAACATAAAAATCACATCAACACATACACAATCTTTGTTTTACATACAAACACACAAAGTTGTGTCTAAATGGTTTTTGTCAAAGGGCCATGCTCATCCTTCAAACACAAAAAGTCAAAGAAAACATTTATATTTAAGAAATTAGCATAATACACATGATTTTACCCATTTTGTCTCAGAACTAACATATTTTCTCTTAATTTTGGCTCAAAGTGAAACAGGAAGTGACATCAAAGGGYACTCTTTAAGAAAACAAACTCRAGTCTTTGTTTATTGAAACAATCGTATTTAAACTCTTCTTTAACTCTTATAGTGACTGAAAATAATCTAAAGAAACATCCAGTTCTTCTCTAATCATTGTGGCATCGCTCTGTTTACGTGCAGGCGTCCCCCTCTGACATCACTTCCTGTTTCTTCACGTGTAAATATCTCAGCAGCTGTTCGTCTCAACGGCGTGAAATTTGTTTTGCTTCATGTTATCAATGTTCTCTTTCCACAAACACTTTCACATTTATGACAAAAATGTGATGTCACAGACCCTTTAAAGATTTTCACTAAACTGTTTCTGAGTGAAAAGATCAGAAGTTGTTTTTAGTTCTGCGGTGAGCAGGTTTTGGTTCCCGGCTCAGTCTAATACCTGGAGCGAGCCATCAGTCTGTCTGTGTGTGAGGTGGAGCTGACAGGTGGACCTGCTGCTGGAGCTCATGTTTGGGTTGAAACCAGAGAGGCAGCTGCATGGGCTGCTTTTCTTTTTTATTTATTTATTTATTTTCTCATGGGCAGGTTTTATTTTTTATTTTTATTTTCTCATGGGCAGGTTTTATTTTTTATTTTTATTTTCTCATGG
>NW_013954341.1:31324-37263 GCF_001266775.1 Austrofundulus limnaeus | reverse complement strand
TATGTAATAATGTAATAAAATCAGGCTTCAAAATGTTATAAACTCACGTTAAAACCATGTTATGTAATAATTGACACAAAATGTAATAAACTCATGTTAAAACCACGTTATGTCATAATTGACACAAAATGTAATAAAAGTCTTCAACACATTTTGTAATATTCACAGCTGTATTAAGTAATAAAGTTATTACATTTTGCAGTAATTGTTATAAAGTGTGTTGTTGTAATAATCTGGTGCTTTATGTAATAAACAATTAAAAATCAGTATTTCTGTTCTTTGTTTAGACGTCCTGTCAGAAATGTAAGATACAACCATGTTTGTAAGGATTGTCCATAATTTTATGTCATTTTGCAGATATATGGATGTATAGAGCATCAAAGTTATAAAGATTTAATCATGTAGTAATTACAACATGACAGTTATTACAAGTATGTTGATTAGGATGAACAGAAATACTGATTTTTGATTGTTTATTACATAATGCACCAGATTATTACAACAACACACTTTATAACAATTACTGCAAAATGTAATAACGTTATTACGTAATGTGGCTGTGAATATTACAAAATGTGTTGCAGACTTTTATTACATTTTGCATCATTTATTACATAATGTGGTTTTAGTTTAAGTTTATTACATTTGAAGCCTGATTTTATTACATTATTACATAATGTGGTTTTAGTGTGAGTTTATTACACTTTGAAGCCTGATTTTATTACATTATTACAAACACTGATGCACAGTGACTCCTACAGGCTGTGGTTCTCACAGTGTTGTGCTTCCTGTAGGTCTTTCTCTCAGGCTGAATTATTGCACAGCTCTCATTTATTGTGTAAGATTTTAAAACATAATAAACACTATGGTTTGTTTTTTTCTTGTTTACTCTGAAACGTCTCTGAACTCTTGCTCTCTGCGTTCTCTTTAACCCTGCTGTGTTTGACCCCGTCCCTCTCATGTTTCTGTCTTCACTCCTGCATCAAACATGATGTTTTATATACGTAGGAGGAAGGTGAACTGCAGGTTTGTGCAGCTTTTCTTCACTTCTCTTTGAATATATATGTGTGTGTGTATACAGTATATATATATATATACCCTTTTATTGCTCATGTTTCTAACCCCAGTGTTTACCTTACATGTTATAACACCACTTCATCCCATAAGTCATGAAGCAGTTTGTTGCAGTAATGAGRAAGAGCACAGCCTCACAGCACCATTACATCACAAGTCATGCAGCAACGAGTGTGAAGCCATTTTTATTTGAGTCGTTGCTGTAAATTCAGGTAGTGAATGTAGTGCTGTGGAGAGACTCGTACATCACCTTCCTTTGACGTCATGTCTGTGAGGACTTGTGTTCATCAAGTTTCTCTGTGAGGACTTGTGTTCATCAAGTTTCTCTGTGAGGACTTGTGTTTATCAAGTTTCTCTGTGAGGACTTGTGTTTATCAAGTTTCTCTGTGAGGACTTGTGTTTATGAAGTTTCTCTGTGAGCAGACTTCACTCAGACCTGAGTGTGTTCCAGTGGTTTCACTAATAGTGACTCAGAAGAACTGAGCTCTGTCAGGCACACTTTGAGGAGCTTGACAAACAGCTGAAGCTCATGTTTGTGTTTTGGACGTAGCAGGAGTCTGGCTGAAGCTGTGTTTTCTCCTTTTATCTGAACAGAGAAGGAGACTGGTGGCTGGCGCGCTCCCTGACCACTGCAGAGACTGGTTACATCCCCAGTAACTTTGTGGCTCCAGCTGACTCCATCCAGGCAGAAGAGTAAACCTTCATTTATCTTCTCATGTTTTATTTGTTGTATCTTTTCCTCTCTAAGTGCATGAAAGAATGATCCAAACGTAACGTGTTTTTAAACCTTTGTTAGTTCTGACTGGCTCTTTGAGGAGAAGTCACTGCTTCACTTCTCACTGTGACAAACAGGAAGAAGGTTTACAGTAAAAACACACCTGGACCGTTTGCTTAGTTTGGATTATAAAAATAACCYTTCTAATGTTTGAAGCAGCTACACAGGGGTGGTCCTGGTCCTGGGGGGCCGCAGTCCTACATGTTTCACATGTTACCTGCTCCAACACACCTGATTCAGTCACTGAACTACCTCTTCATGTTCTGCAGTACGGAGCACCGACACTGACATCATTAGAAATAAATCAGAAACAGATAAATGAACCTTTAAATAAATAAATACATTTAAAATGCACCAAATAAATTAAAAAGGAGAACTTTACCTCATGTTTTATCTTTTAATCGACCATCAGATTTATTTTTCCAGCTTATTTCTGATAAATTACATATTTTAACACATAATAAAAATTTAATGTTTTTGATATATATTTTACATAGTTTTTCCTTTTACTTGTATGTGCATTTGTCTCTTGAATGATTAAATTGAATTATTTGTATAATTTTGTCCAACTGTTTGTTCTGCTGCAGTTTAGCTTAAAGTTTCAGGTAATGTTTTCCTCCTTGACTTTGTTTTAAACTAAACTTTAAACTTTTAGCTAAACTGAGGCACAAGCATGCAACACACAGAAATAAACAGACTTGTTGGAAAAAAAAATAAAAATAATTAAGTATAAACATTTAAGTCACATGTACAAATAAAAAGAAAAACAAATAATATATATTTTAAAATACAGTAAAATTTAAAATATGTGTTCAAATATATAGACTAATTTAATGGAACTAACCTTGAAAAATAAATATGAAAGTCAATTAAAATATAAAACAGGAGATAAAGTTCTCCTTTTAAATTTAATTGGTTCATTTTAAGTGTATTTATTTAGTGGTTTATATCATTCTGGTTTTATTTCTAATGTCAGTGTTGGTGCTCCGTACTGCAGATAATCATCTGTTCAGACCAGGTGTGTTGGAGCAGAGGAACAGGTAAAACCTGCAGGGCCTCTAGGACCAGGACTGACCAGGTCTGAGCTGCAGTCAGCAGCTTGTTGAGCTCATCTAAACAAATGAAATGGTTACAACAGTCATATATTTTATAATTATATTTATGAACATGTAGACTSYCCATAGGAAGTGACAAAAAATGTACMAAGAAAAGATTTACCGTACATTTAGCATGAACCGGYCTGTTAGCTTAGCATGAACCGGCCTGTTAGCTTAGCATGAACCGGCCTGTTAGCTTAGCATGAACCGGCCTGTTAGCTTAGCATGAACCGGCCTGTTAGCTTAGCATGAACCGGCCTGTTAGCTTAGCATGAACCGGCCTGTTAGCTTAGCATGAACCGGCCTGTTAGCTTAGCATGAACCGGCCTGTTAGCTTAGCGTAGACTGGTCCACTGAGGTTTTTACAGTTACAATCAGACACTACGTACTTAAATACAGCTTATATCCATAACTACATCCATGTAAGACTGGTGTTCAGCTCGTTTTTTGGTCCACTTTTCTACACAAACATAATTATAAATGAGTTTTATTGGTGGTTTTTGTTGAAACATAACGTTGGAACATAACTTTTAGCATTAGTAAGTGTAAAATGTCCTTTGATTTAACTTCACATGTATCTTCTGTCTTGTTAGCTCATTAGCTTAGCATGAACGGGTTGCACCAGTTTGCTCCTGTGGTGTTGTTATTTAAACCAACAGAATCTTACTGGCAGCACTGGTTGAAGTCACTTTTAGCTCACTAACAGTGCCACATTGTAAAACGATCTGTTGTTTTTACTTTTGACAAACTATAGACTGAGCTCATTTTTACAATTCACTGGTGTTTTAATGGGCACCAAGTGTCTAATCAAATTAATAAAAACATTTATAATTATTTTCTCACATAGTGTAAAATCCTAGTTAAAGATTTTCACTAACAGTTTAATTGTCATTTAGCTCACTGTTTTTACATTTTTGCTAATATTTCTAAATGTTATGTCCAAATGCTAAAAACTAAATCTAAATGTATAAATTTAAATGTAAAAATAAAATCTTAAATGTTGCAGCTAAATTATAAATCTTACATTTCAGAACTTCAAAATGGAACGCAGCCTTTGCCTTTCGTACGTAGCTTTTCTTATGACATCATCATCCTGTATCAAAAGCTACTGCTAACGCTGCTAATGTTGCTAAGCTGCTAATGTTGCTAAGCTGCTAACGCTTCCCTAAAAGACATTAAATCAACCCTAACTGTGTCTGAGCTGCGTTTTAAACTGTCGGACCACCAGGACCATCCATGTTTCTTTAAACACATTTTGAATTAAAACCGTAAATGCATCTTCAGTAGCATTAKCAGCATTAGCAGAGCTAGCAGCGTTAGCACTGTTAGCATTTGCTTTTGTTCAGTTGCAAAATGATGACATTATGACAAACGCTGCAAACCAACAACAAAGGCTGTTTTCTGTAATAAATGTAAGTTTTTTCATTTAACCACAACATTTAAGGTTTAACTATTACATTTAGATTTAGAGTTTACCATTTACTGTACACATAAAATTTAACTTTTAGTAAAAATTAACAAAATGTAATAACAGAGCTAAATAATAAAATATTAGTGGACAATTTTTAATTAGGATTTTGCATTTAGAAAAATGTGAGCTTAATAATGAAAATGGACTTTTTCTGTTTTTAGGTTGAATTTGATTTCTTGGGATTGAGCCAATCAAATCATTTCTCTAAAGTTTTTTAATTCTGAGCAAACCAAATAAAAACTCTTTACAGCAGCATTTTTATGGAAACATGCAGATTATTCAGATTATTTTATTAACACATGGTCTATAAAGAAATGATCCAACACAGTCACGTAGCTGTGAAGCATGTAATGAATTAGCATGTTGACCTGATTGTTTATAATGTTTACAAGCTGGCTGTTACAACCTTATTTCTCATTTTGCCTCCTGCTTCATCAGTGATGTCAGTCTGACTGTGGAGCCCAGGTGAGCAGCTGCACACCAGCCTTTAGCACTGATTGTAAAGGTTTTCAGAGCAGGAGGTGGTCTTTGTCAGCTGAACATTGAACAAACAGAAGAGAAGAGATGATTGCAGCCAGTTAAACCATAATAAACTGACTGGTACTGAGGCCACGCCCACTGTGGAAACTTTGAAAAGTCAAGCTTGGAGCCACTTGGCTTCTTTCAGCTGATGTTTTCCTCCTCATCAGTCGGTTCCTTCGTGTCCTTTTGTTCCCCTCTGACCTCACCAGGTGGTACTTTGGTAAAATCACACGGCGGGACTCTGAAAGGATGCTGCTGCATTTAGAAAACAAGAGGGGCACCTTCCTGGTGAGAGAAAGTGAAACGTCCAAAGGTCAGTGTGTCGGCCCTTCCTTCCTTCTACACTTTAGGCTCCTTGAAGTGTTCAGTCAGAAATTATATTTATTTATTTATTTATTTATTTATTGTTGTGTGTGTTGTTTATTCTGACACAGCTGTGTGATGTGATGCAGATGTTTGTGTAACCACAACACAAGCACTGATCACAGAGTGAATTGACTCCTCCCACTGAGCACCAGGCGTGGTTCACCACTGATCTTATTTAGTCCTGAACATGGTTAACTTCAGGACACATCCAGGGGCGGAGCCAGGAGGGTGGCCACCCCCGGCACCTGATTGGCCCCCGCAGGTGCCACCCCCAAATGATTGACAAGTGTTGCGGGGGGGGTTAGCATGAGGCAATAAAAGATGGTCCATCAGAGCAAAAACAGCTGAAACATCTGTCAAACATCTGTAATGTCAGGTGTAGAGGGAGCCTTCCTCTACACAACTGACTTAATAAAAAACAACAATGTGTGTGATTGTTCTGGGTTTAACAACCACAACACTGAGCAACATCTAGACCAGTGGTTCCCAAACTTTTATCTTCTGACCCACAAAATATACAGTACATGTGACCCCAAATATTACTGGTCTGAGTACACAAACTTCATTWATAACCCTAAAAACACAGGATTTTTGACAATCTAAACAGCTTGTACACAAATATAAATACTTATTT
>NW_013954341.1:28388-29922 GCF_001266775.1 Austrofundulus limnaeus | reverse complement strand
GGGTCACATTTTTGTTTTAATTTCTGGCCAGAAAAGCTTTCATTCAGGGAATGCTGGGCCTTTGGTTACACAGGTGCTTTTTAAAGCATTTAATAAAGTTTTTCTTTATTTTACAGCTACACAGTGTTGTTTGTTTGTGTTTCACACAGATGAACTTCACTTGTAGCTCGTTGTTTTTTCCAAGGACATGAAGGCTTAAAGCAGTGATGGTGCCACAGCCACCAGGTGGTTGGAAGGAGAGCAGGAAGTAGACTGGTAACCAGGAGCTGTGTGGAGCTGCAGCGTGGCTGACAGAACTCAGAATTAGGTCAGCGTGGAGCTGAGCTCTGTCCAACCACAGGCCACAGCCTCCTGTTCACACAGCCAGGAGGAGGAGGAAGTGGGCTGCAGCCCTGCACGGCTCCAGCACTCCCTCTGCTGGTGAAACCACCACACTGACACAAAGAAATCCTCCCTGTCACCCACAGGTGCCTACTGTCTGTCCATGTTGGACTACGACAACCAGAAAGGGCTGAACATCAAACACTACAAGATCAGGAAGCTGGACAGCGGGGGGTTCTACATCACGTCCCGTACACAGTTCAGCTCCCTGCAGCAGCTGGTGGCTCATTACTGCAGTCAGTTCACCTGCTCTCACTGCTCTCTGTGCTTCCTGTGACCTCCCTCTAACCTGCTCACCTCTTTCCTCAGAGCACGCCGACGGCCTGTGTCACGTCCTGACCGACATCTGTCCCCTGCCCAACCCTCAGACTCAGGGCCTGTCCAAGGACGCCTGGGAGATCCCCAGAGAGTCCCTTCGGCTGGACGTGAAGCTGGGGCAGGGCTGCTTCGGAGAGGTGTGGATGGGTAGGTGGTCTCTGCCTTCTTCACTCTGAGTCTTCATGTTTTCACTCCACTTCCTTCATTAACTGGATTAAACTGGAAGCAGACTGCAGACAAACATCACCAGCTGTGTGACGGAGTGAACAACATGTTTAAATGGGACTTATGATTTTTAATCCTTCAGCTGGGCTCTGCATGAAGTGGAACTGCAAGGATTTAATCTGAATCAGTCCTTATTGTAGCTCCACAATCCTTGTTCTGAGATTCATCTCAGATCAGCTCGTTTTGAGGCTGTCTCTTTAAATGCAAACGAGTCACTTCACACCCCGCCCCCATCCAGCTCACAGAGCAGTTCACCCTGTTCGGCCATGTGTGTAGTTCAACAGCAGGTAAACATTAACCGTGTTTCCATCAAGGCTCTTTGATGAGCATTTAGAAGTGTCGCATTAAAAATGTGAAAAAAAAGTCAGATGGAAACAGCAAAATTAAAAAAAAATCCTCAATTCACTAAAAAGTTTTTACACTCACTTGAGGTGGTTTTTGGATGATTCACAAAGTAGTTAATGCACAAAACGGGAGATGGAAATATGTTTGCTGAATAAATTCTGACGTAGTGCATATTTACCTCACGTAACTTTCAGCTGTTTCCGCATTCCTGCCTCGTCCAGATGTTAGCCCTGCGTAGTTGCACGTGACTTTCTGCTGCGTAGTT
>NW_013954341.1:13803-21607 GCF_001266775.1 Austrofundulus limnaeus | reverse complement strand
GTTTCAGTTGCTGCTCTGCAGCTCTGGGACCAGCTACACATCAGCCTCCTCACTGCCTGTTTATAAAACTAATCTTGAAAATTATTTTTACTAACTGGCCTTTAACACAGTTTGACATCTTGGTCTTTTATAGTTTATTTTACTTGTTTTTAATGTTTGAGTGTTTTTAGTGTTGATTTGTTTTATTGTTTTTGGCCCCTCATGTACAGCACTTTGTGTCAGCGGCCGCTGTTTTAAAGCGCTTTGTAAATAAARTTGATTTGATTTGATTTTATTGACAATATTTCAACACAAAATACATATCAGATATTTAAAAATAAAAATGTTACCATAATGTGAATGAACACATTTTGTAAACAAGGCGTCAACAACCGCGGTTAGGGTTAACAAGTTAGCTAACACTAGCACCAAGAACGTCACTGAAAACATTTGATCCTGTGTTCCCCAGGACGTAAACAGAAAACACTGACAAACTGTTGATGTAACAATACCAGTAAAACAYGTACGGTTATGTCTTCAAGGAGCTAAACATTAGCACACAGCTAACAGAAGACACGATGCTACTGCTATCAAAACCAGGGCCAGGACATTGTATGAACACACAGTAAATGTTTGTCTAAAATAAAGTTCCTTATGATTCCAGTTATTTGCAGCTTCGCTGTGTCCATGGTTTCTGTAGACAGAAGGAACTGGTCAGTCAGGTGACGTGTTTCCTCCCTCAGACTGTCAGAGGGTTCACACAGCGTTCTTTCTAATGTGGCTTCATGTCCACTCTAATGAAACCTGAAGCATGAGGGACCTGTGGGTTAATACCCCCAACAAAAGAAGCTGTAGCTTCTACACCATGCTAGCTGCAGCTGGATGTTGTGTCTGCTCCATCTCTGCTTGTTTGAAGCTGTTCTGATTGTCTCAACAGGAACGTGGAACGGTACCACGCGGGTGGCCATCAAGACTTTGAAGCCGGGCACCATGTCGCCGGAGGCCTTCCTGGAGGAGGCTCAGGTCATGAAGAAACTCAGGCACGAAAAGCTGGTCCAGCTCTACGCCGTGGTGTCCGAGGAGCCCATCTACATTGTGACTGAGTACATGAGCCAAGGTGGGTGGTAAATCCTCTTTACTTCAGTCGACCTAAAGAATTCAAATGGTTTGTGGATTAGTTTAGCCTTGATTCCTAATTAAATTCAAAGAAATGAGACCTGCTTGTTAGTTATTTTTGTTTTGATGCTTTAATGAACTCCATTACTCATGTTTTCTGCCAACAGGCAGCTTATTGGATTTCCTGAAAGGAAACATGGGAAATATCCTGCGGCTCCCTCAGCTGGTGGACATGTCCTCACAGGTCAGCTCATATCAGTTAGCACTTCTGCCTGCAGCTTTTTAATGTCAAATAGTAATAAAGCAGCTTCTTCTTCCTCAGATTGCTTCAGGGATGGCCTATGTGGAGAGGATGAACTACGTGCACAGAGACCTGCGAGCTGCAAACATCCTCGTKGGAGAAAACCTGATTTGTAAAGTTGCTGATTTTGGTCTGGCTCGCCTCATCGAGGATAATGAGTATACTGCCAGACAAGGTGACTCAGAGTTTACGTTTGTGTTGGAGGGCTTCTTCTGCTTTACCTTGTTCAACAGCTGGAGCCTTCATTAAAAACCTGAGCTAAATGTTGTTGATGTGAAGAAGTCACACAGCTCTGGTTCTTAAACATTCAAGATTTTATTCTACGTCCATAAAACCTTTGTTTGGTGTCTGCTGCTGGTCGTTACCAACTGTTCTGTGGAGGTATACTGGTTGTTGTTGACCCGTGAGACGATGGGTCAGTTGGTTGATGGGTTAGTTGGCCGATGGGTCATTTGGTTGATGGGTCAGTTGGCCAATGGGTTAGTTGGCTGATGGGTTAGTTGGCCGATGGGTCAGTTGACCAATGGGTCAGTTGGCCGATGGGTCATTTGGTTGATGGGTTAGTTGGTTGATGGGTTAGTTGTTGATGGGTCAGTTGGCCGATGGGTCATTTGGCTGATGGGTTAGTTGGCCGATGGGTTAGTTGTTGATGGGTCAGTTGGCCGATGGGTCATTTGGTTGATGGGTCAGTTGGCCGATGGGTCAGTTGGCCGATGGGTCGTTTGGTTGATGGGTTAGTTGGCCGATGGGTTAGTTGTTGATGGGTCAGTTGGCCGATGGGTCATTTGGTTGATGGGTCAGTTGGCCGATGGGTCAGTTGGCCGATGGGTCGTTTGGTTGATGGGTTAGTTGGCCGATGGATCAGTTGGTTGATGGGTTAGTTGGCCGATGGGTCGTTTGGTTGATGGGTTAGTTGTTGATGGGTTAGTTGGCTGATGGGTTAGTTGGCCGATGGGTCAGTTGGTTGATGGGTTAGTTGGCCGAGGGGTCAGTTAGCCGATGGGTCAGTTGGTTGATGGGTTAGTTGGCCGATGGGTCAGTTGGTTGATGAGTCAGTTGGCCGATGGGTCAGTTGGCCGATGGGTTAGTTGGTTGATGGGTTAGTTGGCCGATGGGTTAGTTGGCCGATGGGTCAGTTGGTTGATGGGTTAGTTGGCCGATGGGTCAGTTGGCCGATGGGTTAGTTGGTTGATGAGTCAGTTGGCCGATGGGTCAGTTGGCCGATGGGTTAGTTGGTTGATGGGTTAGTTGGCCGATGGGTTAGTTGGCTGATGGATCAGTTGGTTGATGGGTTAGTTGGTTGATGGATTACTTGGCTGATGGTTTCGTTGGCCGATGGGTTCGTTGGCCGATGGGTTCGTTGGTTGATGGGTTAGTTGGTTGATGGGTTACTCGGCTGATGGGTTAGTCGGCTGATGGGTTAGTTGGCTGATGGGTTAGTTGGTTGATGGGTTAGTTGGTTGATGGGTTACTCGGCTGATGGGTTAGTCGGCTGATGGGTTAGTTGGCTGATGGGTTAGTTGGTTGATGGGTTAGTTGGTTGATGGGTTACTCGGCTGATGGGTTAGTCGGCTGATGGGTTAGTTGGCTGATGGGTTAGTTGGTTGATGGGTTAGTTGGTTGATGGGTTACTCGGCTGATGGGTTAGTCGGCTGATGGGTTAGTTGGCTGATGGGTTAGTTGGTTGATGGGTTAGTTGGTTGATGGGTTACTCGGCTGATGGGTTAGTCGGCTGATGGGTTAGTTGGCTGATGGGTTAGTTGGTTGATGGGTTAGTTGGTTGATGGGTTAGTTGGTTGATGGGTTACTCGGCTGATGGGTTAGTCGGCTGATGGGTTAGTTGGCCGATGGTTAGTGTGTTTCAGCCCCTAGAGGTGCTGTTGGCCTGTTGTCTCACAGCGTGCTCTTGTTTTACGGCTTCATAATGCTTTAAAGGCCTTTGCACTGTGTAGTCAGCTGATCTGCTCAGAGCCCGGCAGCAGAGTGGACCTGTAAACACATGAACGAGCTACCAGGACGAGCAGCTGCAGAGATCATAATATCTTGTGCTATAAAGCTCAGCCTCAGAAAACAATCTCCCTGTTTGTCCCTCACATACAACAGAGACATTTCTGTGCTGTGGCTCTAACCCATCGTGTTATTACTCAGTGGAACATTATCTGACAATCACCAGAGGCACAATATAAAACAATGTTTTTGAAAACCAAGAGTTAAAAATTAGTTTTATTTAAAATTTAGTTTAAAACTTAGAATCTAGCCTCTCTGAGACAACCAGTCTAAAACAAATGTCCTCAACATCAAGATGCAGGTTCTCAAGAGGTCAGAGCTGGTTCACGATAAGTGTTCATATCTCCATAATTACTGATTAGTTTTCGACAATACTGGTCTGGCTCTTGTCAAACTTAATATATTTGAAATCCTGCCAAACTGTTCACATTTCCTCTTTAATCCACAATTTCCTCTAGAGCTGTTGCATCATTTTCTCCTTTCACTCCAAGCTGTTCTTTTTTATTTTTAAACACTTATGAGGTGAAACATGAAACACATACTTCATGTTACTCCACGTTTGTTTGTTTGTTTGTTTGTTTGTTTGTTTTTTGTTTTTTTTGCTAGCTTACCTTGTGTAGCTGCAGGCTTTTAGCTTTTGTGGTTTTTGTATTGACTCCCTTTTCAGTTGTTTTTTTCAGGATGTCTCGTTTCAGTGTCACAGCATCCTAAATCAATATTTCATTTCATAGTAACTACGATGGTGGACTGGTCCAGCAAACTAGTGCTTTATCACTCAAATGTGTCAACAAGAGGGAGACAGAAACCCTGGTTTACACATTTCAAAATGAACCGTGAGCATTTTTTAGTGGGCATTTGTAATTTATAAACAGCTTGAAGCTTTTATTTTGAAGGTGAATCTTAGTTTTCCCAGTAATGTTTAGATGAAAGCTCCTAGCTCGTTTTATCAGAAAGTTATCAACTGTTAGCAGTTAATAACCAGTGAAATCATCTATATAATTCTATTTTAATTTCTGTTGGTATTGAACATTTATCTTTGATTTTTGATTGATCTACCTGGATGACAGAATGGTCAGCAGCATTATAAATATAAAATGTGTGTATAAAATGTGTGTATAAAATATAAAATGTGCCATCACGGTGGCTCTGTTGATGGAGTGTACACCTCAAACAAATGGTTTTGTAATTATGATTGTTTTAAACCAAACTTTGACCAAATGATGTTCAGATCTAACATGAACCCGGCAGTTGAAAGTGGGACGGTCTGTCAGAAGTCCGGGACCACCTGGACCTCAGTCTGTCCCTGTTTGCTTTAAGGACTAAATGTTTACATTCAGTGTCTGCAGTTGTAACCCTGCACCAGTGGAAACTGTTAATTTACCAGTTCATTCCAGCTCTCACATGTAGTCATGATGTCAAACATCCATCCATCCATCCATTTTCTGTACACGCTTCTTCCTTTTCAGGGTTGCGTGGGTCACTGGTGCCCATATCCAGCAGTCACAGTGCGAGGGGCGGGGTACACCCTGGACAGGTCGCAAGTCCATCACACTCCTTTTGATTTACAGCTGAGCTTAAAGATGAGCAGCACTGGTATCTGTAGAATCATTGGTTCTCAGCGTTCAGTGGAACCAGTTGGGTCGGTCCAAACATCTGGATGTTTTCTTGTACCGGTGGTTTTGTCTCTGTGGGATTAGGGCAGTTGACTCCCTGAGAGCTTCTTTGGACCTTCAGGCACACAGCGGGTTTCATCAGACCTCCTGGTTCAGTTTCACATTTCCTCAAATTGATTTCTGCCTCAGAGGAATGTTAACAAGTAACTATATTTACACTGAAAGCTGTTGTTTGTGCACGGTGATAAGAGCTGGGATTTTCCAAATGCAGTTCAGTTTCACCGACATGTCAGAGCAGCCTGAGGCTACAGCTAACAGTCCTAATGGTATTTCCTCAAAACTTTCAATGTGAGTTGAACATCCTGTAGCAGGAAACCTAAGTCTAACTATAGGATTTCTGAAAAAGGAAAGTCTTCAGTCTAATCTTAAAAGTAGACAGAGTGTCAGCCTCACGGACAGAAACTGGAAGTTGGTTCCACAAGAGAGGAGCTTGATAACTGAAAGCTCTGCCTCCCATTCTACTTTTAGAAACTCCAGGAACCACAAGTAAACCTGCAGTCTGACAGTGAAGTGCTCTGTTAGGAAAGTATATAACTAACAGGTGTTTTTAGTCATGTTTAGAAAATAAAACATATCAATCGCATTGTTACACTGATCAGTCAGAATCTAAATATTAAAGATATTAACTCCATTAGGCCTGGGACGGTATGAAATTATGACAGTATGATAACCTTGGCCAAAAATATCACAGTTTTGAGGTATGACAGTATTATGATTACTGCTCTAAAAATTTAGTTTTGAAATTTGTATTTAAAAACAAAAAAGAAAATAACTTTTTTATTGTCATATTCAAGTTTGACTATGTTTGGAAGCTGTTTTCAGATGTGTTCTGCTGAAATGTTATTTACCTGTGTGCATCTGTATGTGAGGTGCAGGCAGGACAAACCCAGGGTGCAGGCAAAAATCCAAAGTTTAACAAAAGATTTATTAATTAAACAAAAAGGCTGGCAGAGCAGCTGAAAACCTGTCAGAGGAACAGGAACACAGAGAACACCACACTGGCTGGGTGGACAACACAATGAACGACACAGACTGAGGACAACACACCAAATATAAACACATCGGAAACACCTGGGGAGACACAAGAGGGATCAGGTGTGTGTGGGCGGGGCTGTAGGGCGGAGCAACACGGACCATGACACTGTACTTACAGTATGATTTTTAGCACCTAATGCAGTTAGTTTATCCTGAAAGTAAGATAACTGATTTTCTGTTGCTTTATTATTTAAGACAAGTCAGTGTGTACTGCACAACAAGTCTTTTTATTGAAGTAAAGTAACACGTTTTTATCGTGTTTTAAATGACAAAAGGGTTTTTGACATAAAKATTATATAAWTATATGCACACAGAAACAAGAAGTCACAGCTATAAATGTGTGTTTATGAAACACACGTTCAGCTAACGAGCTGCTGGGCTAAAGGAGGCATCAGTTTTACCACCTATCACTTAAAACTTATCAAACACACAATCCAACAACTCAAACTGTGTGACAGAATATTTTAGTGGTTTTCAAACCGTGACTTGTTCACATCACAGTATATCTTAAAACAGGTATTTGGCCCAGGCCTAAACTCCACATTATCTGCCTTCTTTAATTGTTTGTCTTCAGACATAAACTTATAATATCTTTGAGTGTTAATCTTTGACTCAGTGACCTGCAGTAAATTAATACATGWTTTCATACAGGAGCAAAGTTTCCCATCAAGTGGACGGCTCCTGAAGCAGCTCTTTACGGACGCTTCACCATCAAATCTGACGTCTGGTCCTTTGGGATCCTGCTGACTGAACTGGCCACCAAAGGCCGAGTGCCGTACCCAGGTACGTCCTTTTGTAGGCTTAGTCTCAATCCAGGAACACTTCCTGATCAGATTATCCCTGAGCATGTGCTAATATCATAAAATATTAATGTGTTGCCTACAGTGTGGCTCTTTGTTTGTCATGTTAGCAGAATATTATCTCATGAACCACCAGACAGTGAAGGGAAATGAAGCTAAATTTGGTGTGGTAGTAGCTGAGCATCATTCCTAACCTGCCACAGTTACTGTACATTATACAAGATCTTTGCTTCAAATGTTGACATTAGGTTAGGGTTTAATTGTTTATTTATTCCATTTCTTACACAAACAACAAAATATGTGTACAATAAAAAAAACACAAATCACAAAAATCAAATGAAAAACGACAGAAAGAAGAAAAAAAATCATATAATATCTGCGCCTTTTTTCTCAAAAAATAAATTTAAACAATGATAATCTTTAACATTAACCCTGTTTGTTAGCAAAATATCTCAAGAACACTTGATGTATTCTAATCAAATGCAGTAACAGCGCAGATGTTAATATTCTGAATTAATACACAAATGTTACATTTTGTGGCACATTTTCTGTGAAAAAGTTACTTATTTAATCAGTTATCAGTTGTCATGTTTTCCTCCCTCACCTCTGGTTGTGACTTGTGAAAAACATCTGCTCTAATATTAAAACTGAGAAACACCTCCTGCTGAAATTAATCAGACAGCTACACAACATCCTGGATCAGATTTATAATTTAGTTTTGAGTAATAAACCTGCGATCATACTCCAGATTAACCACATTAAAAGGGGGAAGACGTCCTGTGAAGTACTTCTAAATATAAATATAAAATGTGGGCTGCTGTTTGTAAAGTTACACAGTCAAAAATTACCACCAATATTTATGTTTTATTTAGACTTTTATAAGAAAAAAGAAC
>NW_013954341.1:11568-13295 GCF_001266775.1 Austrofundulus limnaeus | reverse complement strand
GTTCTTTTTTCTTATAAAAGTCTAAATAAAACATAAATATTGGTGGTAATTTTTGACTGTGTAACTTTACAAACAGCACCACATAGTAAAACATGAAAATGGTGAACTGTGCACCTTAACTCTGAGTTTTTAAGGCTGAAACTCAACGTCAGATGGTTTCATCACCACAGCTCTACATGAGCTCAGAGCTAACTCTGTAACTCTCACAGCTTTAAAATGTCCTTCTTGGCAGAAATGTCGTTGTTTTCAGCGTTGTACTCAGGCTGTTTCTGTTGCCTTAAAATCTATATTTTAAACAGAAAATCTCCTCYTCTGTTGGACACAAGCTTTGCTGAGTGTTGTTCCTGCAGTTCATGAGCTCACCTCAGGTTTACTGTTTGTATCAATGTGCTAACACCAACAGAGAGTCTGCAGGGCAGGTTTTTAATGTCCCAGTGACACTCTATGGGAGGAGCTGATAGTACCACCCTGTGACTGTAAATAAGCAAATAACTTATAAAAAAAATCACAACAAAACATTTCAAATTGTATTTAAAATGATCAACATAGAAAAACCCCGAACCAAACAACACATGGCAAACTGAGTCAAAAACCAGTTTATGGTACCAGTTTACAATCAGGCTCCCCTTATGGATGGCTTGTAAATAGTTATTAATTCATCTATAACCACTTTATAAATCAAGAATTGTTTATTAAGCATTAAGAATAAGAAAGAGACAAAACTGTCTGGTTTCTTGCTAAACACTGAGCCACATCTGTTCATGTACATATTATAAAGTGTTATATTAAACATTTCACACTAGGTTAACTTATAAACACAAACATGTGTTGGAAATTCATATTTACAGTAGATAAACTGTTTATTATTGATTAATAAATACCAATAAGGTTCACTTTGATAGTTGTGGATATGTATAATACAGTGTAATTTATATGTAAAATATGTGTTTCCAGTACATTATTGTGTTTACAAGTTAACCTAGTGTGAAATGTTTAATTTAACACTTTACATGTAATATGTACGTGAACAGATTTGACTCACCATTTGACCAAAAACCGGACAGTTTTGTCTCTTTCTCATCCTTAATTAATGCATAATAAACAGTTAATAATGATGTATAAAGTGTTTACAGATAAATTAATAACCTATCGGTGTAGTATTTATAAGGGGGAGCCTGATTGTAAAGTGGTACCAAGTTAAAACAGTTTTTTAGGAGGAAGCAGCTGCACCTGATGAAACTTTACATTTTCTCCACAGCAGGTTGATGTTAGTTAATGAGAAACTGGTTAGTGATGTAACAACACACTGATCCACATCAGTATATGGATGAAAGGATTAATGATTGAGTTACATTAAGGCTAAATGAAATGTGTAACCATCATGTCTGCTGATGGATGGATCAAATGATGGTGAACTGAACTAAAACTGAGAAATATGGATTCATCATCCAAACGAACTGATATATCATCCTGTGACTAATCTACACCTGGKTACACCTGTCAGATTTACAGACACTGAGCTTGTGTTTGATGTGGTAGTAGCTGAGAGTCATCTCCAGAATCACACTTAATGTCATGTAGAGTCGACCAAACCCACAACACCAGACTTCACTTTACAGCAGGGGGTCTTAACCTTTGTGACCTCAGGGTCCAGTTTACTGAACATAAAGTGACACGAGGTCCAGTCAGACATTACTAATGGATCAAAATGATAATTATTATAAATC
>NW_013954341.1:3379-5944 GCF_001266775.1 Austrofundulus limnaeus | reverse complement strand
CCCCCGCCCCCCCAAGAAAAACAAGGTGTGTTTGTCAGACAGGGTGATCCACTGCAGAGCTGATTTGTTTTCCATCAGGTCAGTCTTCTTTCATCTCTGCTTTGTTGTTAATTATCTTTTAATCAGCTCTGATCATCAGTGCCCCTTTGAGCACCACTTACACTGGAGAAGTTCCTCCTCTGACCTGTAGGGGGCACACTGCAAAGCTTGTACACAAACTAAATTGGCATTTAAAAACAGAATTGTACATATTGTTTGTATATATCAACTTCCTTATTTATTCATTTGAAATGAACCCAGTTGTTTGTTTTAGCTCGACTCTTCAGACGTGTCCCTGTCTGACTCACTGATGATGTCATCAGTTACAGAAACACTTTGTGAAGCTGTAATTACAAGTCATGTGTTGTCCTGGTGCTGCAGAACCAGGCTGCAGAACCAGGCTGCAGAACCACAGGCTGCAGAACCAGGCTGCAGAACCAGGCTGCAGAACCACAGGCTGCAGAACCAGGCTGCAGAACCACAGGCTGCAGAACCACAGGCTGCAGAACCACAGGCTGCAGAACCACAGGCTGCAGAACCAGGCTGCAGAACCAGGCTGCAGAACCACAGGCTGCAGAACCAGGCTGCAGAACCACAGGCTGCAGAACCAGGCTGCAGAACCAGGCTGCAGAACCACAGGCTGCAGAACCAGGCTGCAGAACCAGGCTGCAGAACCAGGCTGCAGAACACTCAGCCTGTTCCAGCTCCATGTTCAGACGGTTTCTCCTTGTTCCTGACTATGCAGATATTTTTACAATCTGTCTCCTCCTTATATAAATACTGTATGTATCGTGTGTTTTTTACCACATCCAGATGGTATTTTCACAGTAACATTTGGTGAATTTCTGTTGAAGCTTGTTTGATGATTGAAAACAAAACATTTAAATAAATTTGTACGTTGTCAGCTGCTTCCTGTCTTGTTTGGTCAACTGTCCGAGCACAACTGGGAAAGAAACGGGTCATTTCTACAGGTTCCCACAGCTCTTTGAATTCATTGAAAGTTTGTAAATTTGAAAAAAAAAAAATTTCAAGGCCCTGGGAAGTTTGTGAAAACAGCCAAAAATGACACTTCTCCTTGAAAGTCCTTGAATGTAAAGTTCTCCGTTCAGACGACTGATTTTCATCATCTGTAAAAAAATAAAATAAAAATAAACTTACATTTGTTGCAGTGGGTAACTCAGGATTACAGTAATCTGACGTGTCTTTCAACAAATAACCTGAGCCATAGTCATAGTTTTATCCAATCAGAGCAGAGCAGGGCGGGTCTTTCTGAGCCCAGGTGAAGCAGCACAGCTGTGAGGGTCTGGACCTGTTCAGGACAGGATTACATGTTTGTGTTTTTTATTAAYGTGATGTTAAACCTGTTTGTTGGTAACACTGTGGTAGCAGCAGGTCATTGCAGCTTTGTGTGGTCCTTGAATTTGAGGAAATTGGTACTGGAAAGTCCTTGAAAGGTCCTTGAATTTGATGTTGACCAACGTGTGGGAGCCCTGTGTGTGGTCAGGAGCTCAGTGAGAGCTGAGTGTTGGTTGTGCATTGTTCTTTGTTGGAGCTGTGTGTCAGAGCCGTACCTGTCCGGACAAGAAGACCCCCTCATGGTTCTGATCCACATCTCCTCATAATGACAGAAAAACATCTGTTCAGTCAGGTCAGCAGCTGGATGACAGCAGCTTTGATCCTTAGAGTCACAGCAGCTCCTGAAACATGTCCTGATATGTTAAACAGTAATCTGATCAGGGCTTTAACTCTTCCTTTAAACTAAACCACTTCATCAAATAATGCAAACTTATTAACCTTTTACAAGTAGCATGTTGTCTTTATTTAGCCAGTAGTTATTCATCTTGTGGTTTCCTCATCGCGTACATCAGTGGGTCTTCAAGGACCCCCGTCCTTCATGGTTTACATGTTTCCCTGGTTTTACAAACCTGGTTTGAATGAATGAGTGATTCAGAAAAGAAAGTGAAGTCCTGCTGAAGCAGGGAAACAACACATGTAGGACCAATGAACCACGCACTGCAACACTGTAAAACCATTTTGTTTTAGTTATCAGTAAAACTAATTACTGACTTCATTATTGCTGTATTTTGTCATGCTGAACTGACAGGTGTGTGTTCGTTACTGTCTGTACTCTGAGCTGATGAAACACTGGTCCTCTCCACAGCTGGACAGAGCAGGATGGTCCATGTTAGGGAGCCACAAATAAGGGACAAAGATTATTCTTTAACTTTTTATCAGTGGGTTTAATCTCTGCTTAATCTGTCTCTGCAGGTTTATGAACTTGTTCTGTGGGATTCTTTGTTATCTGGAGCAGATAAAATGCAGTCAAGACTAACTGCTGCTGCTCAGTGAGGAAGTTTCAGTTCTGATCTCATAAAGTTCAGCTTACAGTCTGGTTTTCAGTTTTCTACTGATTTTATCCTCTTTTATCAATCCCAACAATTTAGTTGAATACTTAAAATAAGTATTGAACACGTCAACATTTTTCTCAGTAAATATATTACTAGAGGTGCTAATGACATGAAATTT
>NW_013954341.1:0-1763 GCF_001266775.1 Austrofundulus limnaeus | reverse complement strand
TATTTTTATTTATTGCTTTCTGTGAAGCACTTTGTGATGTTTGTGTCTGTGAAAGGTGCTATAGAAATAAAGTTTACTTACTTACTTACTTACTTACTAAATGTAGGGGAGTACAGCCCACTGCTTCAGCAGCTACAGGTGCTCCTCATGTATGAGGTAGAGCTCTGTTGTTCTGTTTCAGATTAATTATATTAACTGTTTTAGTTGGACAACCTTGTTTCTAAACATATATAATAATATCAAAGACAAAACTATTTAATTATTTGTAGGTGTAAAGTAGCAGTGAGATCCAGAATGTATCACAGGGGGCTGCACCTGAAGTGCTGCTCAGGGCTCCACATTGGTTGGAGTCAGAAGAAGAGCTGTCTGAAGCCAACAGTTTGATTTACTGAAAACAGAAGCATGAAACACTGAGAGCCCTCATCAGTTTCACATGCAGGACATGACAACAACCAGCAGCTGTAAACTGGTTCAGTGTTGTTAAACACAGTAAACTGTGAGCAGACACTGAATCATACAAACCGGATATAAATAACTCATCATTTTAAAGGAGTCATCAGTTTGTTCTAAAATCATAATACTTGGTTCAGTTTTATGTTTTAATATTTGTTTAAAGTTCAGTTAATTTGTTCTGAAAAGATCTGTACATGTCGACTTTCTGACACTTTATGCCTCAAGTCTGCTTAACCTGTTTTATTTTAATGAAGAAATGAAAAGAGATAAACTACAGAAAAACTTCAGCATCTCTTTGATCCTGAGGATCTAAATGATGCAGATTAAAGTTTTCTTACAACTTGAACTCTTCAGTACTACTATATTCATACTGCGTACTTTACGTGTACACGAGCAGACAATAAATTTGTAAAGAAATCTCATTTGATCTTGTGTTTTTGTATTACTTTTTTAAATAAGTGAATACAGGACATTAATACTGAACATAAAATTAATCAGGTAAGTTTAAAACATTTCAAAGTTTTGTTTTGAGTGTATATATAAAAGTGCTAAAATAGTATAAGTACTTGGTTCAAATTAAATTCAGACATATTTGTGTAAGATTTAGTTTACATTAATTTTGTTTAAATCTGGGTTTTCTTTTCTTTTTTTTTTGTTCTCAGAGCCAAATAACTTCATTTAAAATGACAGATTAGCTAATAAAACTCGTTATTAAACACACACATTTATTATAATGAAAACAGAATCACAATATTTTAATATTTTCATGTAAAATGGTGAGAAAGGAATTTAAAATAATGTAAATAAAACTGTTAAGTTCAGTAGCTTTACTAGATATTTCTAGACAACAAGTGTAGATGATTTGTTGAAAACAGAACGAACTGAAAAATAAAGGTCATACTTCAGGTTTTAACATTTCACACATCAGTAAAATTATGATTAGTATAATTATGAACTGTTTAACTCAAGAAGAAATACATCCATCCATCTTTCTTTTTGTTTACTTTTATTTATTTATTGAAGCATGACTGGTTGAGTGGTGTTCTGTTATAACTTTACTTTTATTAAAATATTCATGTTCTTAAATTTGACTGAAGACATCTTTCAGAGGTCAGACAAAGAGAATAAAATAAAATAAAAACTGTTTGTATTTAATGCCCTCAGTTATAAACGGTTCTGTTTGCTGCTCAGTTTAGTTTAAACATTTTATTAATTCAGTGAAAATATGTTTTTACATTTCTATTTTCACCTCGTTGACTCTAGTGATGTACAGATCGATACTGAAATATCGATACTACCGACACCAGAAC
>NW_013954340.1:32219-33403 GCF_001266775.1 Austrofundulus limnaeus | reverse complement strand
TCAGGCGAAGGCTGGACCGTCTCATTTCGCAGCAGTTTTGAGCATCCTAACCGGCCCAGAAAGGATGTGGCCTACATGGCCCAGCTAGGCTGGGTCCTCATGACCCAGCCCATGAATTGAGACACAGCCATTGTGTGTCTTGTCTTTACTTCCCTGTCTGATCATTGTACTGCTTTACCCATGTTTGTTCATACCTCATGTTCTTGTTCCAAGCCTGGATTTATTGTTTTGCCACCACGTTGGCTTTTTGCTTAATTAAAATCATTTTCTTTACTTTAAGTTTTGCCTTCCTGCCTGGATTTTTGGGTTCTCCTCGCCATCCAGTTMTGACACACTTCAGAATTTTCAGGATGTCAAACTTAAACGTACATTCACTATGTCAGAATAAAATGTCATAAATCTGGTGTTAAATGATATTGACATGGTCTCTCATTTAGATGCACTTTGTTGATTTTTTATTGCAAAGTTATTGGCGGTTAAATTTCCTGCATATACCTAACTTTGATGGTCAAAAGGAAAAAGGGGTGTGGTCAAAAATGGGTCCCTGTGGGGCAGTGAGACGCAAAATTCTTACTTTTAATATGCACTTTTTGAAAGAGTGGACCCTTGTGTACATGAAAACACCAGAGAAGTTCAGTAGTGGGGTGTGCATGGTGACCCACCCTAATCCACACACTAAAAAGCTGAAAATTTTCATAGGTACATAGGTAGTGACAATTTGACACCCCCCACCCTCCAATGGCATCATCGAGCACAAATTTGTTTAATGAAAAATCAATTAAAGCTAAGAGCTAATCAATATGAATCAGTTGATACCTTGTTTTTAAAATTTGGTTGGTTTATATCAAAGTGATTTACATTTAAGTTTTCTGTACCACTAATTTTGATGATCACAGTTGAAAAGTGGTGTGGCCAAAGCGGGCCCTGGGGGACAATGAGACCCAACTTTTGTATCTTCTGAAAGAGTGGACCCTAGGGTACATTAAAATACCAGAGAAGTTCAGTAGTGGGGGGGGGGGGCACAGTGAGCCACCCCAGCCCATGGACCATTAGTGTTCTTCAGTCAGTTTGCCACTGTCTAACCCCAATCAGCAATCACCCAGGAGGTTCTGTAGAACAACTGGAGTGCACAGAAACCACGTGACCGTGTGCTCGGCTGGTGAAGCTAACGGCTAACGCTAAAC
>NW_013954340.1:29479-31219 GCF_001266775.1 Austrofundulus limnaeus | reverse complement strand
ATCCATGCATACTCATTTAAAAATCTGTGRCACTGCAGGGGACCTGAAGGTTGACTCGTTGAAATCTGCCTAAAATGACCCATTACGATCAGAAAAACCTCCCCATGAAACAGGGTTGGGGAAAAGACCGCAGGTCCCAGAGAAATCCTCACCCCATGCCAATCTGTGAAGGAAATCTCCATTTGAACCTAACAGTTACCATAAACTAATTTTAGGGACTTTTCAATGTCAATATCGTCCCGGTTTGTTACCTATGCTAGTAAGGACAAATGTAATGTGAGTCACGCATTAACACAAAGTGATTTAGATATTTCCATGAGACTCAGCTCACTACATAAGTTGATCATAATATGACAGTCAAAATAATAAGTAACACATAGTAAATGATTGTCACATCAAACAATATGATATAAAGAATAAAAACCAAAATGATAAACACATAAAGAAGATTATAAGAGTTCTTAACAATGTTAGTTTTTGTTTTCTGTCACCCATGGTGTCTGGATTCAGTCCTTTTCTGTGGCAAAAATGTTTGAGCAATCACAATCAGAGTCCAAGTCCTTTGTACTGCCGATCCTGTACAGATTCATGAGTCCTGTCCAAGAWTTGGAGTCCAAAGTCCATGTAACAGAATCAGCTTGGTGTCCTCCTGGAAAAACAGAAAACACCACACCAGTATCTTGCAAAAAATGACAAGTTTCAATACCATGCATGGAAAATGAACTTTATCATCATGTTTATACAGTGCTGATGAGTAACAGCATGTCTCAATTGTACAAGTGTACAATTGTACAATGTGCCGTGAGGTATGTAACTATTGAGGTGTTAACGTCATCTCTCTTCTTTAGTCAACAGAAGAAAAAATAAAAGAAAGAAAGAAATCCTCAGAGCTGTGACACTTAAATGTCCTGCTCCTGGTGCTCAGTCAAATAATAAAGGATTGAGTCAAATCAAATGAATAAACAAAATCAAACTAAATTAATAATAAAAGATACTGTATATGTGAGAGGAAAAAAAGAAAACTATATAGGCAAACAATATATGTCAATAAACATATCAGTAAAGAAAGAAAAAAGAAAAGCATTGTATGTGGTGCCTTAACAGTTACTTATGGCCAGAATAAACACTGAAGGAATATGGGGAAAACAGTAGCAATCAGCTTCGGACRGGGCTCAGCCAAAACAACAAACAAAAAGACTCTAATTTTCTGAGTAACTGTTGTCCTGTCCTTCAAAACCAAACAAACAAATTACATTCATGAAAAGGTTTTTATATGGTTTTTAATATGTTCCAAATAAAGTGTCCTGTACGTGACTACTGTTTTCAAGTCAATGGCGGCTAGAGAGGAACTTAGTGTGCAAGCAGAACTAGAAAAACAAGTTTAGACAGACTGTCTAACCTTAAAGAGTTCCAGCATGCCCAAGGTCCCAGCAAAGCTAAGCAAGAAAAATGTTATGACTAACAAGGTGAAAGTTGTCTTTCTGTGTACTGGCCCCAGCAACCAGTTTCGGATTGGTCTTTATGTTTATGACGTGACATAGCATAGTGATGTAATGTCTATGTGTGTCAATAAAAAGTGGATCACGTCTGCAAAACGTTAGAACTTCTTTGTACCCAGCTGCTGTTAAGTTGGACATTGAACTTCTCCCCTTTGCGCAAAGTGTATTGTGGTGAATTTTCATGTATGGCCCTTTAAGAATATGTGAACGAGGGTCAGACCGTGGGAGCGCGCATGAAGGC
>NW_013954340.1:26141-28479 GCF_001266775.1 Austrofundulus limnaeus | reverse complement strand
GCTCCATAGTCACAAACAGGTGCCAGGACTGGCCTCCGCCATATCGGCCACAGAAGGGCCGTCCTGCCATCCTGCCGGCTCAGAGACCCAGAGCTGGCTGACTCGCCAGAGCACCATCTGGGCCCACAGCCGGAAAGCCTGCCTGCCCGCCTGCCTGGGCTCAGGCCACAGGAGTGGGGGTGTGTATGAAGGCTTGTTGGAAGAGAGGACATTTAAATGAAGGGAAGGGAAGGACAGAAGTGGGGAGACCTGACATGAGAAATGGGAGAGAAGGAAGCGAGCCAGTCGACGGCGTTGGAGAGACCGAGCCTCGGAGCGACGCAGAAGCGAACAGAAACTCAGGGGGGAAGAAATCTGACAGAACAGTCGGAATATTGACACGTCATGTTGGTCTGCAGTTTTCTCTGAGCCAAACACATTCCTTTCTGAAGCTGTCACATCTCAGATCAGTCCAAGAATTTGACAACCAACAATTACGTTGGTTGTGTGCCTTAAAGAATGCAAACGTGTTTGCATCTGTGACTAAATTAACTACTTGATGTAAAAGTTTGTTCATACCGTTGAGGCTTTTTAGTCTTAATTAAGCTGCCATTCTGAAAGACAGACATTATTTAAAAAAAAAATAAAATAAATCTTTCTTTGTTAGTCCTGGCTGGTGTTTATCCTCTTTGTTTGTGTCTTTCCCACAGACTCCCAGCGTGAGTTTGCACCACGGCCAGGCTCAGCATACGTTACAGATGAGATCTGGAGAAAAGCTGGTAAAAAAAATTTAAAATCCTTTTTTTAATTACTGCCAAAAGTATATATATTTTTCTTTTTTTATACAAAAAAAAAAACACTGATTTATCAAACCACTGTATGCTAGGCACATATATGCTGGAGTTAACTCTAAAGGCTTGTTTTTCCTTGTTTGCAGAAGAGGCAGTGAACGAAGTAAAGCGTCAGGCCATGGATGAAGTTCAGAAAGCTGTGGCGGAGGCTGAGCAGAAAGCCTTCGAGATGATTGCAGCCGAGCGGGCAAAGATGGAGAAGACTCTGGCCGAGGCGAAGCGGAAGGCTCAAGAAGATGCCATCATGGTCATCAACGAACAAGAGGATTCTAGTGAGGTGAGCAGCAGAGAGAAACTTTATGAAGATATCATAGAGTGTGAGTTATTGTTTGACTTTATTTAATGCTAAGCAAATATGGCCCTATGCTGCAATAATCAGTCATTTGTCTTTTTCAAATATACTAAACAAAATGTAGCATTTAGTATTTTAGCACACAATGTGGCAAATGCTAAAGTACAAATGTGTGCTGGATGGGTGAATGGTTGTGTTAGCTTGTGAACTCACTGTATTAGGAATGAAAACTCAGATTTAAGATGAACAATGTAGTAAATGGTGAAGTAAAGAGCAAAGGCCACAACTTCTCATTGTTTTGATTAAACACAAGTTTGATATAATTAGGTGGAACTAGATAGTAGAAAAGTTGAAGCAAAATGCAGAAACCAAACGCTATTCAGCATAAACAAACACGCCCACTAACTTCTGACCAACCACACAATCATTTCTTATGCAGAAGGGGGAAAGTTCAGCGCAGGCCTTTTGACAAGTAGTGGAAGAAGAAAACTATGCAATTTTGTCAATCAGCTGCGACAGCGATGCCGATTTCGGCAGTTCAGACCAGGGTTGGGCAATATTGGCAAAAAAATTAATCACGATTAATTGTGGTATTTAGACGATAACGATTAATTTGACGATTAATCCCCTGGAGTCCCTGGACACCTTTATGTCCTGGTCACATGACCAATTTAGTGGGAAAGATTTCCTTTTCATAAAAAATGTGTTCCAAATTGTGTCAAAATTACAGACTTCAGGCTATACATCAATTTTTTAATTTTGTTGATAGATAAATAAATTACAGAATTTTTTTAATGTTTGTCATATTTGAAGCAGAGAGGAGCACCGCACTGACTCTGCCTCGTGGCATTAATCGTATTAATCGTCAAGTGCCAAAAAACAATCGATTAATGTTTTTCTGACGATTAATTGCTCACGATACGATTATGCCCAACCCTAGTTCAGACGCTGGCTGCTTAAACTGACCTAATCTGTTTATGTGCAAACAACCGAAACAACCAAATAAAAGATTATTTTTGATTTAATTTATTTACTTGAGAAAAAGGGGCAGATATAATAAGATTTTATCTTCTTCTGCTACCTTTCATTTAATTTATGATTTGTATTTTTGTTGTATGTTGAAAATATGTAAACGTATGAATTGTTGTTCAAGGAGTTAAACCTTTGTATTTTTCTTTTTCTTTTTTTGTTATAAACTAAAGATTATTTTTGATAG
>NW_013954340.1:8542-25137 GCF_001266775.1 Austrofundulus limnaeus | reverse complement strand
ATCGATACAGGGCTTTAGAATATCGATACAGTATCGGGAAATGAAATATCGCGATATTTCAGTGTATCGATATTTTCTTACACCCCTAGTATTCAATGTTTATTGAATGTTGTGTTTAATCTGGAACAGTTTATGTATAATCAATTAGTAAAACTGCACAGATTTTATCATTTAATTATAGAAAATTGTATAATCCACTATTAATTACATCATGTCAAATTGTGGGTACATTGAACATGAAATGTGGAAGACAAAAAACAAAGAAATTAAACAAACTTTGGAAAGAAAATGAAGCATTTAGAAAAAGTAATTAAACTGATTTGATAGGGCATTAAAAACATGTCACAGAACACCAACCCTTAGCATACAGGTGACCAAAGCAACAAAAASACTTTTCAAGGAGAGGATGAAAAAACCTTTAAAAGGCTGAATTTTTCCACCTGATCTGTTTAATTCAGCTGCATTGCTGAAAATTAGCTTCAAGTCTCCACAATTACTTCCTACAAAATTTTCCAGGTTATTTTCCATTTTCTGTGCTGCCTTCTCATTTTCTTTTCCAACCAGTAAAGAATAATAAGTCTGCGGGTTTTATCTTCAAAATAATGTGCAAATTCTACAGTTTACTATAGTTATTCATTAGACTGATTAAAAATATGCAACTGTGCTTCTGTATACTTAAATGTGTAACTATATTTTCTCTATTGCATGAGCAAATGTGTGCAGGCATGATGTTTACAGCATTTAAGTAAATTTACTATTTGAAAATACAAGTAAACACAGTTGAAGGTTGTAATAAGAGTTGTACTGTGAAATGAGAAGGACTGGACAGTGACATCTGTGTATTTTAGTCTTCCAGTACCTGTCTGCGGAGACACTGGGAAGTCTTCCTCCCAGGTGACTTCTGGGCCTTCACCATGCTGCCAAGCCTGGCTTGCTGAACCACACGTTCACTACCAGCATACACCTGCAACCACGCAACAACACTCTGCATGAGCCAGGCACTGTGTTGAATGAATCACCATGTCAGATTGATGCACTGCTAATACAGAAAACTTTTGCCCAGATAACAATATTTCATTATTAAACATTGTTTATTCAAATGGGATTAAAGCGTTGGAAATGTCACTTCATGTGTATCTGTACAGCAAAAACACATAAGTTTAAGTAATATTATAAAACAAACACAGCTTTGCTAAAACAATGCAATTTATTAGGAAACGCAATATTCGCATAACAAAGTTTCTTGCTGAATAACGCACACTTCATGGCAGTGCTGCATTGGAAAACACACAACAAATCTTATTACACCACTGCACATTGACTTGCTCTTTAAAAGCTATACTTTAAAGACAGTTATAGCGGCATGACTAATTTGACTGCTTTTCCAAATGCTGTCAGAACAATAAAACCAACATTATTATGCTGCAGAAGGAGCGCCATCTGTGTGAATCTAAAGTTCYGTTCTCTGCCAACTAATGGGCATATATCCTGTAGATCCCGTTCCCAGAACACCTTACAGTTAGTCCTCACTCCTCAGAGTGCACATTACTATCATTTGATAGAGAAAAGTCTAAATATTTATTTGTGCAGCCAGCTTAAAAGAGCACCTACAAACCCTTATATTAGATATAAACCTGCTCAGGTTGAACAGACTGAGATAAACACATACTGCTTTCAGTTAGGACTAGCTTTTATTGATGAATGAATCAGAAATCATATATTTATGACATGGTTTACCAACACACCCAATATTTTGGTACGCTTTAAAAACTGCTGGTTATTTTAAGTCACTCAATTGGTGGGTAAAGCTGTTGGGTCACAGTTTGGGTTTGTGTTGGACGGCAGTAAAATACAGGTTTTTAAATAAACGACTACTTTATGAAGATGGAAATGTGGACAGGAGCTTGCAATTGACAGTACAAACAAGATGTTGCTGACCTCTAGTGGTTATGCTTTGTAGTAAAACGTTTCATCCACCAGACTACATGAATCTGACATCAAATACAGGTCAGCTTCAAATAATCTKTRAAAACAAATTGATATTTTGTGGTTGTTTTCTTGCCAGTAAGCACACCRAAAATGCTCTGACAACAAAACTGTCTCTCTAAGGTGGGATGTCTTCTTCGAGCAGCTTGGGTGTAACATGCTGCAGGTGACTCAAACTTAGAAAACAGGAATTAGACAATATGATGCAAAGAACTAGCCTCATCTAAAAGCTTAAAATCTTCAAATGTGAAAACAAAAAAAATGTTTTAGTTCCTCATTAAAGATACATGTTAAAAAAAACTGTAAAGTTGGGGTCAGTGCGAAAATAACGTTCAATTATTTAAGATAATAAAATGAGGTGCAGTTCCAKAGAATCTCCAGCAGAGGGAGACAAAGCATGCAGCTAGAATGAAAAGTTAGGTGTTTTTTAGACAACTCCAAATGATAAAAAAGGAGTTCTGAACAACAGGAGGCTGTAGTGGTGTTACTACAAAAACAGCATGCCAACAAAACTGTGTGAAAATGTGTTTCTAGAGAAGTAAGAAACTGKTAAAAGTGGGGAAACAATCTGCCTTTTTCTAATATGAAAAAATACACGATAAGAAATCAATGTGTTGTTAAAAGCAAACGTCAGATAGTGACGTCTGTAATAAGGAATTAAATTAAATCAAAGACTAACAGCTGTGAAAAGGATGTCATTATTACACAGCCATGACTCATTGTAATTTAACAGCTTTTTATAGGGTCAAATTCACCCACTGAGCACAGCAGAATCACATGAAGGTGAAAATCTATTTAAATCACAATCATTAGTTTGAAACAATGAGTTGAAATCTGAAACCAGTGGTTTACAAACACGGATCATAAAACAAATGTGAGAGCTTAAGGTCTACAGGAATCAAACAGACTTTAAATAACATATATAGCCTTTACTGTTAAATCAATTATTTTCAAAGTGCAGACAGTTTCTGAATTCCCGCTTTTAGCAGTGATGCTAAAGTAGCCYAGCGCTTTGCAATAACTCAACAGCAGAAGCTACTTGAAGTGATGGAGCTCCCACTTAACGGTTGGAGTGGAGCAGCAATTGAAGACGAACAGAGAAGAAAATGTCAGTCCGTCAGACGCAGAACGGAGCATCAGTAGAAAACAAATGATAGTTGCRGTTTGCTGGTGTCATATTTCATGGGTACAGTGGTAGACAGACAGGCTACGGTCCAGGCTACACAAATGCTAACTATTACTACCAAGAAGAACTATTTTCAAACTGAAAAAGCTTAAAATGTTAACTGAGGAAAGGTCAAAAGCTTTGGTGCAGCCTGCGTTCACATTCAAACATCAMTACAGTCATAAAGAAACAGATTTATCGTGGGATCCCAAATCTAATTTAAATGTACAACAGTATCCAGAAGGTGGCAAACAAAAACCACCAGTAGCTACTTTACTGAGAGCTATTTCATAAAAACCTGACAAGGAGCTGAAAATGACCACAGATTTAAAAAAAAAAACTCAAAGAAAATCATCAGATCACATCAGAAACTACCTAAATAACCTATTTAAAGGGCAAGATGAACCTTAAAGGTTTAAAAACACAAATTTAGAAACAGACTCTCCAACAATACACTCACAACACAGGGGACTCTCCCACTTCTATGACAACAGACGCATGTGATCATGGAGCACACAGTCCTGTTATGACTCAGGTAATGAAAGTCCAGGTGTCCTGGAGTAAAACCTAAACATTTATGATGGATAAGACCCTCAGCCCACGTCAGAAATCTAAACCTCACTTAGAGCTTTGAACTGAATGATGCTAACGACACTACTGCTGCTTTCTGAGCTCTGATCATCAGCTCAGCTCATTCTGACAGAAAAAAAACTGGTATTTTATGTAAAAATGTAGCGTGAGCCTGAATGACTGCTGACATTTGCTAACAAAGCTGAAACTGAGTTAAGCTTAAACAAAGCTAAAAGTTACAAGCAGCAAAATAATACTAAAGTAAAAAAACACTAGCTGAAACCTAAACAGAACCAAAGGCCTGCAAAAAGCAGCAAAATGACAGCTAAATGCTAAATTAGCAAAGGATAGCTAAAAAACTAAAAGAAGCAAAAGATTAATTACTTGCAAAACATTACAGAAGGCTAGATAGCAAAAAGCTAAAAGTGGCAAGAATGYAAGCTAAAAGCTAAACATAGCAAAAAGCTAGCTTAAAATGACAAAAAGCTTGCTAAAAGTAGCATAAGCTAAAAGCTAAATAAGTGAAATGGTAGCTACAGTTAAAAGTAGAAAAAGGCAAGTTAAATCTAAAGGTTAGCAATCAATATCACAAAGTCAAATGTAGCTAAACAGTAGCTAAAAACTAATCTCCGTATATTTCTATGGAGAAGATTTGAAAAATAAAGTATAAAAGTTACAAAACCCAAAAGGCATACTATCTCCTGAATGAGCTGAATGTTTTCATATATGAATAAACACACTGAAAAGTAAAAAAATAAAATAAAATAAAAAACAATGGCATAAATGCTGAATCAGCATCTTCACAATAAACCCGACTCCTTGTTTGACGAATGGTAGGAGACCAATTTGAGAGACCAAATCAATGAAAACGTAGAGATTGGAAAATGGCACTTCCTTCCTCACTCCTTAACAACTGCTGATGAGGAGGGGAGCACTGGAACAATGACTGAAACTGCAGAACAAGGTGAGGCTCTGACGGTAATGAATGGGTGCGATGTCACGATGTGAGAGAAAACCGTCCATCTTTGTCCTCGGCTCTATCAGACCGGATCGCTTTCAAATATTTAGAGACAACCCTGAGACCGAAGGGTTAAACTCCTACAAACTACAGTGATCAAATCTTATATCTCACAGCCTAAACTTCAAGATTCAGCACCTTTCAGACGTTAGGTCACTAAATCTTCTAAAAAGAAAAAAAATGTGTAGGTCTTCTGGACGGGTTCTTCTCTAATGAAACGTTTCGTCTCTCCTCCAAGAGACTTCTTCAGTCTGAGAGTTTCAGGCAAAATTCAGGCTTTTAAGCACTGCCTCCATGTGACTGATACTCACATCACATGGCTATCGTTGACACCTAATTAACACTTATTGTTAACAGGGGTGGAGTGATACTGGCAATAGCAGCACTGTAGGAGGGGGACAACTGAAAATGGAGGCCTCCACCTCTGTTTAATGATGGACGGTCTTTCTTCACAAAAATGGCTTCTTTTACTCCTCTCTCAAACCAACGTTCCTCTCTATCAAGAATGAGAACATCCTCATCTCTGAAAGAGTGACCGCTGGCCTGTAAATGAGTGAAAACTGCAGAGTTCTGGCCATTAGATGTAGCTCGTCTGTGTTGGGACATTCTTTTGAACAGTGGCTGCTTTGTTTCCCTGATGTATAACTGGTCGCAGTCCTCCTGGCACTTAACAGCATATACAACATTGCTCTGTTTGTGCCGGGGCACCGGATCTTTGGGGTGAACCAGCCTTTGCCGTAATGTGTTTTGGGGTTTGAAAGCCTCCGTTTTCAGTTGTCCCCCTCCTACAGTGCGGCTATTGCCAGTATCACTCCACCCCTATTAACAATAGGTGTTAATTAGGTGTCAACGATAGCCATGTGATGTGAGTATCAGTCACATGGAGGCAGGGCTTAAAAGCCTGAATTTTGCCTGAAACTCTCAGACTGAAGAAGTCTCTTGGAGGAGAGARGAAACGTTTCATTAAAGAAGAACCCGTCCAGAAGARCTATACAATTTTTTTCTTTTTGATTTTTTACCTGGATTTACTGAGATGCATCAGGACACTAAATCTTCTGTTTCTGATACATTTAAACCTATTTTCTAATTTCCAAACCCAAACTTTCCTTTTTTCCCTATTATTTCGGCACCATCTTTACTTGTTTTTGTAKGTTCCAAGCTTTAAACCTGTACTGAGTACCTTTTCAAATATCATTGAACTCACGTGCAAATCACTCTCCCTCCTAAGAGTTTTTCGTTGCAGTTTTAATCGCGAAAGCTCCTAAAATGAGAAATTTGTTTCACCACAAACATATTTCATTCTTTGGGATGCTACAAACACCTGTCAACCAAAAAATAAAACCTAACTTTTTATCTCATTTAAGATACACGAGGCTTCGATTTTCAAAACTTATCCAGACCTGGAAAACATTCTAATCAAATTCCATATTTTCCAAGACTGCATAAAAACCTTGATTATTAAACTTATTTCTATATAATTACAACTCAATAGCTACACCTAAACAATGTGTCAGGATTTAGTTTACTCTAACCAGAAGAAATTTATCTTTTAAGACAAATCAATCCATTTCTTAGAGCAAACAGAAGTTAATTCAGGCTTTCTTAAGAAACCTCACCAAATTCACATTATAAACACAAAAGACACYCACAAAAAGCAACACTTTTGTGTAGTTCTGGAGCCAAGAGATGCATGGCAACAATCAGTGTCCTCTGATATTTAATTCTTGTGGCTGAACAGAGGCAGAGGGACGAGACGACACACTCTGACATGATGCTGACAGCTGGCAGACTCACCAGTCATACCAGCTGGATACTGGACAGTTAGGACTGTGCTGTGGCCAACTGGTGCACGTCCACAATGCTTGAAATGTTAAACTCTCTGCAAACAATCARTGACTGACATTGTGCCACAAAATACCTGGTTTACCTCTAATGTTGTTCTAGTTGACACAAGTGACAAAAAATAAGACCAATACAGTTTGTTCATAATTTAAACCCTTGGATGTGACACATGARGCTAAATAAAATAAGAGTTTGTCTGTTCCGAACGAAAAACAAGATTTGCAACTAGCTAATTAGCAGCTTCTTCGAGTTTTCATAAAGTTGCACAAAGTTAACTAAGGTCAGCTTCACACCGACTAGTTTGACTGAAATAGACCTTGACTTCCTAAGGTGAAGCTCACATATGACAAACATGCACCTGCAACTAAACACACAACTTCAAATCAAAATAAAGCTCTAGCATTGATTACAGGAATGCATATTGCCTCCCCGTCTTTCATGCCAGAGTTTTAAACTAAAATATATTAAGAAATGTCAGATTTGTTGGTCAGACCCTCTAAATAATGTTACGCTTGATGTGTTGTGAACAACTTTCAGCTACAAATTTAAATGCAATATCTGGAAAACTGACTTGGACACGTTTTTGTTATTAGTGGGAGCCATCTTGAATAAGGCAAACACCAGAGGTAATCAGATGTACAACTTGTGATTGCTTTTTGCATGTTTTGATAAAATTCATCCAGTGTTTTTCTTTTCTTTTATTATATTTCAATACACAGACACATGCACACAGACTGGGGCAGAAACATTCTCCTTTTGGTGGATGTTGTTAAGTAAAGTTGAACACTTTAATCTGTAGCTGAAAATAATGCATCATAGAGCTGGGCGGTATGACCAAAATTTTATATCACGGTTTTTTCAACATTTACACCGGTTTCACGGTATATCACTGTATTTTTCTTTTCATCACAGGTCAGCTGAAAATAAAATGTACAAACCCTGCTTATTGACTTTTTTCTTTRACTGTACCTCTGTCTGTGTCGCTGTTTCCCTCCTCTAAARGTCTTTTCTCTGACTGGTGGTTGGAGAGAGTAGTCATGCATTTTGGTCCAGTCATGAAGGAGGAGGATTAAGAAAAGATTATGATAGGGTTTATTGTTTTATGTTATTTATTAAAGCTTATCAGCACGACTCACCTTGCATACAGTCAATTCTAACTCCACTACGAACTACTTCCTGCAGCTTTTCACAATAGAACCACGTTAAGTCTCCATCACATAACGTCTCCATGTTAACTAACCTTGCGTTAAATCTAACTGTGCACGTCACTGAAGAGGTGTTTACTACATTCACCGATGGCGGAAAACGGGATGTTTTTTAACGTCAGTCAATATAAGCAGCGGACTCGCCACCCACTGCTGCAACAAACTGCTCAACCATAACATTAGCATGCTAACGCACATAGCGGTGCTGCGAGGGAAAGTGTCCCCCGGGAAAAAACAGTTCACCGGTGGCCGCGACGAAACGGTCTGCACGTTTTCAGGCTATTTAAACCGGTATGTCCGGTATTCAGAAAATTCATATCATGACAAAAATAAAAACCGGTATTCGGTACAAAACGGTATACTGCCCAGCACTAATGCATCAACTCAATTCAATTTGATAATTTTTAGTAGGCAACTCTTAATGCCTTCCCTTTAATGTTTTCTTAATAAATACCTGCTGAGAGGTGCACACAAACACAGAGGGAGGACACACAAAGGACAGCTTCTAACTATCCAAATTTTGTTGTGCAACAAAGTTTAAAACAGATGGCATGAAAAAGTCTGAAATCAGTGCAACTTGTTTTCCTGTCATCACTTTCATTACCCAATCAGGCTGCAGCAGACACACAACAGCAGCAACAAKACACAACCGACAGCATCCAGAGAAAAGTTAAGACGGCGCAGCGCTAATTCACACTCAGGCACAGCAAGTCGGAGGAAAATGTAAAGAGATGCAGCAGCAGACAGAAGAAAAGGAGCACAGATTTAAATAAATATAGCCATGGGATGTGCATAATGGGCATTTTCAGGCCAGGTGTGGATGCACCGCTCTAAAAATCACAAAGAAAAAAAGCAGCCACAAGCAACAACAATAAAACAGCAAAGCAAATACGCAACAATTTGTGTGAAATSTTTAGATCCTAACAGCCGAAATGTTGTGACAGCAGACTTTAGTCAAGAAGTTAAAGACCCATCTAAAAGATAACTAGACCTGTGTTGACGGGTCACCTTCGTTAGGGTTAGAGAGCGTCACAGGATGAACAACAAGCTGACCTACTAACCGAGCAGCAGATGCTGATTTTCTAGTTGCCCGGCTGAATGGACGTTCTACGTGCTCCCATTTGCTGGCTGTTTGCGCGGCTGGCAGGTTAATAAGCTTGTTGAATGACTTCGACTTTCACTCGGGTTTGACAAGCTGACTCAGTGACTGAACATAGAACTACATCATTACAGTGACTGAATCACACAGTTGCATCACTGAACTGTTGCCAACGTCTCCAGTATGAGAAAACAATCACACCTGCAATACGAGAACAAGTCAGTAAGTCCTGACTGTTTGTCTCAAGTTATATTAAACCCCTTGAAATATGACCTAAGGTTGTAAAAATCTAAGGAATATTTTAAAAAAATATTACGTACTTATTTGTAGGACAACTTTGTCAACACTCATGCTCCCTAACATATTTTAGGAAAACTTATTACCTAATTTAAAAGCCTAGCAGTCCTACTGCCTTTCATGCCCGTTTTAAACTAAAATCATCTTGTGCTTAAGGATGGGGGTAAAACACTTTGCAAGGTTTCATGCAGTTTTGTGAGATCATGCAAAATCTAACAGAGCTCAGAGAATAGGTTGAGGATGACTCTCAGCTACACCAAATCTTAGCTCAATATTTCTTAAATTGACTGAGCTGTTGTACATGTTTTTGTGTTGCTAAAAACACTGTTGCCTCTGGTGGTATACAATAAAAATGTTTGGCTTTTGAAAGCTGCAATATCTTTAAATAAATGTATACCTCATAGGATTATTATTTTTATCTGAACCTATGTCCTGACCGTCTTTAATAGGTTAATGTTATTATTGCTCTGAGGGCCTGAGCAAACACACTAATTACTTTTCAGCATATATGCAAAAGAACCTTTGTCAACATGTAATGCAAATTTAGACTAAATCATGTAGCCAACATGAGCCGGTTCAAAACTGAACTTCAATATTTGGAACACACATCTTAAAATCAGGATATTTCTACCTTAGTGACTCTCCAGAGCACGAGAAAAAAAAGTTATCAGCTGCCACCAAAAGCAAAAACTGTAATGTTTCTGTCTGTGATTGTTGCTGGTATTAAACTGTTTCATGAACTGGACAAATATTTCTGAAACTCTCAGGAAATATTCAACAAATACTGATGGATTTTTTGGAGTTTATTTTGAGCCAAACATGTGGTAGTAGTTGAGAGTCATCCTCGACATTTACCCATGCATCTTTGCTTAAAACTAGAACATTACCTGATTCGATCAATGTCGTCTGTTATCAAAATATTTCATAAACCACTGAAATCATTTTGATAAAACTTTCATAAAGTTGTCCAGTTTAAGATGGCTGAATTCCCAACACACAAAAAATTGCTGCAACTTACTCACAATTACAAATAATAAACATTTAGTGGTAGTAGCTCAGAGTTGTCTTTAATCGGATCACTACCACTTCTGGTAAGTTGTGGCTGAGGTTAACCACACTTATCAATTTGTGAAATTATCTGCAGAGAAAATGATGTTTTTGTCTAAAAACTAGGCAGGCAACCGAACAAGTGCATTCGAACACTAACTAAATAATGTTTTACTTGAAATTAAAACAAAATGTTAACGTTATTAAAGCGTAAACCTCCTTCTTGCACATGATCTCGTTCCCACTAGTTTTCAGGTCCAGTCGATGTGGCCATGCGCAGTGCCCCCGAAGCGCAACAACAAATCAACCCTTCCTGGATCAGGAACATCCAGTCCGTTTCCAAACCAGAAAGGCGCGTCGCGATAAAAGAACAAGCCAGAAGCCCATCCAGAGTCCGAATCAGAACCCGGCCCAGCACCCTGTGCGCGGGTAATCAAGGTTTTACGGTCGCATTGTCGTGATCCAGCGGAGAGAGTTATCCAGCCAGTCGGCGGAGAGGCCACATGAGCACCGGATGTGCTTCTGTCCGGCCCGTGGAGCAGGTTGAACACGCGTGCGGGACGCATCCACTTACGCATCGCGGCCACCGAGCCATGGGAAGCCGAGCAGCCCGCACGAACCGCGCGATCTTCCGCCTTCGTACCGAATCCCACAAGTCTGTGCGCAGAGTGGAGGCGCACGACGGTTGCTGCCGCCCGGGTCTGTGTCTATTGGTTCCCTTTCAGCTGGGGCAGCGTCAGCCCACACACACACACACACACACACACACAAACACACCACACGCGCGCGCGCAGTCTCCATTTGCAACTCCATCGCCCCCCATGGGCGTGCGAGGCCGCGGGCTGTGACGCAAATGGCATACCTTCTTTAACTCCCAGCCATCGGTTTTGTTTAAAAAATAAACACTGCTGGCTGCACATATTTCACGCAGAATCACCTATCCGGTGGCGGGTGATGAGTTTGCTCAGCGGGGATGCGGTTGCATAACTCGGAAAACTTGATAAAAAAACGTGCACGGGCGGACGTGGATGTGTTGTTTGGAGCCACTGGTTTCGATCGGATTCGGTGGCATCACTCATCGACTTTTTTTTGTGTGTGTGGTGTGTGTGTGTGTCACAAGCAGATCCACGGAGAGCGAGCCGGTGGCCTGGCTGAGCTGCATGTGTTTCCAGGACGCATGCACGTCTGGCTGACGGGGGAGAGCCAGGACAGCCGGAGTGGGACTGACTGAGGACCACATTCACAGGCCATAAAGGGCCCCGCTTGAATAACTATTGTGCTCTTTTATCAAAGAGTCCCCAACTATTTACAAAAGGTTGGCCAACACACACGCACACGCGCGCGCGCACACACATTCACACACACAAAAAAAAGTGTCGCGGCGAAATGGTGGCGACGGTTACAGCAGCTGCCACCGCGCTGCTCTCTGCGCAAAGCGGCAGCGCAATGATTGCGCAGCGCCMGACTTCCCCCAGTTCACAGCAAAGTGTTTGATTCAGCCAAACGACGGTTTTTGTTTTATTATTATTATTTTATTATTTTTATTTTGCTCTCATTCTGTCTGTCCTCCGTTTCAGGCAGCGAACCAGCGCGCAGAGCGGACGCCCGCTCTCATGGCACGATTTGCATCGCCCCCATTATCCCCCGAAAATCTCCTTTTACACGGTTATATTGTCAGACTAAAAGAAAAAAAACGCCACCATTCCAGCAACAAAGGGGCAGTTCCGTGTGTTCAGAGGTAAAAGCTCAGGGTATAATGCACCTTTCACGTCGGAGTGAGGCCCCTCGTAACGATCGCAGCATGGCAGGGGAGTGCGGCGTAAAAACGAGCTAACCCGACCGAGAAATACACAAAGACACGACGCGGATTTACCGCGAATAAATCCACCAACGCGATGGTAACAACGCTAAATCACCCYCCGTGTTTTGGGTCGACCTCCAGCCGGTGAGGAGGCCATCATTCCGGATGAAAATCGCTGCGTTTTGCGGCTCCGTGCCACCTTTTCCAAGAAGCAGCTTGGCGCACAGGACCAAGTGACCCTTCCATCTTTGCGCGTCCTTCTACACGGCGAAATTACGCGCAATCGTGTGTTTTTACGGCTCGTGGTTGAACYGCAGACGTCTCCGTAGGCGACTGTCGCCTTTGAGGAAGTGGACGCTTCGTGTGAGCGCCGCTACAAGTCTCTGAAAGTATCCCTCTCCCCGCCGCGGCCAGGCAGAAACAAGAGGGCGATGACGCCATTTTCTGCAAAAACAACCATGCTCGGGAAGCCGGAGCGAAGGAGGGTTTACGCCGCTCCGCAGCGCTCCGGTCCCGCTGAAAACGCGTCGAAAACACGTCCTTACCTTGGATCTCTCGGGTTCGCGGCGGAACGACGTGTTTTCGGGAGAGAAACGGCGCGATCGTCCGCCAACTTCGGGCTCCGGAGAATGTCGGTTTCGCCTCCCAGCGTCCCCGGCTCGCTCTGAACAAGTTCCTCTGCGAGCCGCTGTCTTTTGTGCACCCAGAGGAGCCACTCGGCATCTGCGCAAAGGTGCACCCCGTGCGTCCGATTTCAGCCGCAAAACCCGCGACTCCGGGGGCGGCGTTTCGACGGAAAGAATAAATTTGGGGCTTTTAATTCGAAAAAGTTTTTAAAAATCGTCCCGATTTGATCGGAAGCCACTTAATGTGTTGGACAGAGACAGCCAAAACGCGCAACCTTTTGAGGACACACGCTTCTCCACGAGAGACCACGGCGCAAAATAAAGGAGGGGAAGTTCCACCCTTCAAAAAGTTCAATCAGAAAATAAAATACTTTATAGTGACAGTTATTAAAACTCACGAGAAGGCTAAAACGATGGTTTTAGTCAGACTTGTGGACACATTTTGAAACATGTTGATGTATTCAGGCATGGCKAAATGTATATTTTATAAATGTTACCTTCTGAACTGTCTATATCAGCAGGTTTCAAGTCTTAAATTAACTTATATCTGAGTTTTTATATAAATATATATATATATATATATATATATAATCAAACCAGAGCACTTGTATGCTTAAACTGGATGTAGAAGTCCTCAAAACAAATACAGAAGACAACAAAATCAGAAACCAGATGTAAACAAACACAAAACACAGAATAACAAAATAAGAGCGAAATGCCTATAAGGAATGCAAACACAGAAACACAAGTTAATGTGACTCATTTAGAGCAATTTTTGTATTTGATAAGGTTGATAAGCTTGGGTATTTATTTTAAATCAGGTCAAATGTTAATCGAAAGTGTTCATTAAAACCATTGTTTTACTGAAATCACTCCACTGGTTTATGAGATATTTTGCTAACAGACCGYAAAAAAAATGAAATTCTCATTAAGCATAGTATTTCAAATGTTTCTGTATCCACTCTTATGTAAAGATATTGATTAAAAATATAAATTGAACTAAAAACAATAAGCTAATTAGTAGCCAAATAAGCTATTAGCACTAGCAAAGGTAGCATTTGTTAGCTAAAAACTTTTTGTACGTTTTACTCACACTTGTTCCTCACAAACTTTTTTTGTGTGTGTGGCAAAAAAGTAAACAATCTCAATTGTCTTCCTCAGTTTTTAMAGTTAAATAAAAAACAAATCGACTTGTTCAACTGAAATAAAAACGAGCTCAACAAAATCACTAGTTTAGTTGACTAATGTTAGCTTAAAAAKCATTTGTAAATAACTTTTTTAATCACTCATGTTTCCTCACAATGTTCTCCTACATGTTTGTGGCAAAATGAAAAACGTCATAACTGACATTTAAATATGAGATAATTTGTTGTACTTAGCTTAAATTTTTAAACTTAAAACTTAGCTTAAAATGCTAGCTAGCTTAATTCCGAGAAACAGCAGTAGCAAGCATCAGTGTTAGCATAAATCATTTGTCCTTAAAACACTAGTTTAGATATTCTTTGAAAAAAGTAATACAACTAAGAACCAGAGCAAACCCTAACTAAAACATATAATTGTGCTAAAGATTTTTCTTACCTTGTTTCCAAGCTGCTGAATAGAAACCTGTAAAGCTAAAGGTGCTATAACAACCCAGTAACATATAACATGTCAAATAAAAAAACTCTGAAAAGCTAGATTATGTTAGCTACAAGAAGTTAGTTGACTCACTGACTATTAATATGACAAAAAAGAACAATTAAGCTAACTGGTAGCAGCTGGCTCAAATATTACATGTAATAACAGGAAGTGAGATGGCTCAGGAGTGCTGCTGATTTTAATCATAAAGATGCAATTAAATCAGAGGAGCCCAAAGTGGGGCCCGCGGGCCAAATTTGGCCCGCCAAGCCATTTGATTTGGCCCACCAACAGTTGCCAAAGTTACAAGGTTGTAACCTGTTATCCTATAGGTAGAAACAGTATTTCCATTGMTCAAATGACTATATAAAAGGGCTGCAGTGAAGGTAGTTTTCATTCAAGGTGCTGGCATATCTTTGATTTATTAGGATTAAACAGGAAACATGAAATGACAAGAAATATTTAGATCAGATTTAACCCCACATGTAGATTTGCACACTTTATAAAGTCACAAAAACTCATATTTTATCAATTTATGAAATGTCCCATGAGCCTTTGCTACTTGAGTGTATGCCAGACTTTCTCCAAGTGCACAAACTAAAACAAAAGAGGGCCATTGCACAGCTTAATCGTTCAAAATAAGCGACTTTTCTTTAAAAAGTATTTGTATTTCATGTATTATATTACTGCATTTGGCCCGCAGCCCTGGATAGATTTTCATTTTGGCCCCCTCGGGGAAAATGTTTGGGCACCCCTGAATTAAATTGACAAACTTTTTTCCCCCAATAAGACATGAAACGACTAACAAAATTTATTTAAGAATAAAAAAAAAGTTTTCGGTAAACTTATTTAAGGTCTAATGCACCTGCAAGCTTAAATGCAGGAGTAATTGTTTTTGGTTGCAACTGTTCTTATGTTTTCAACAATAACACAAAACTGCATTCTAAAAATGTATCACAACGTCTAAGGAGTAGTTTTAAAACCCTACAAGTACATTGTAATTATTATTGACATTTACTCATGCAATTTGTCATTAAATGCAACATTAATCAAAAACAAACCACTGCCACCACTCAACATTTTCATATAAAGGGAATTAAAGTCTTAATATGAGTTTATAAAAACTTTATAAATAACACTGAGCTAACTCTTATTTTGAAATGTAAGATGTCATGCTCAGAGTACGTGTTGTGAATGACTCTCAGCTACCACATCACATTTTAGCCCAGTCTTACAGAAACTGAGCTACAATCTGATGGCTTGAAACGAAGGATTAGAACTCAAGTGTATGATTTATGATTACTCTCAAGTACTACCACATCAAGTTTTAGGTCAGTATTTGTAAAGTTGACAAAATTGTAGCCTTTTTGGTAGTTCCTGAGGTCAGTTAGCAGTGCCAGCCATCTGTAGCAGACTCCAAATATTACTAAGTTGTGGAAGTACATCCATTACGTATCTCCTTAAAGTTTCAGTAAAATCCATCCAGTGGTTTAACTCACAAACCCTTTGAACAAGAGAGGAGCTGTACAGCTGAACTTCTCCTGTAATTCACTTTGATTAAAACATTGAATCAGATTATCTTTTTAAATGTCGGGAAATTGAGTCAACCTGCTAAAGAAAGGGTCACAATGTATCTAATTTAAAATGACCTAAAACTAAAATTTTCCCCAAAAATTATTAGATTTTAAGTTGGTGTTGAGCACACTCAAGTTAGAAGCAATTACAACATGAAATTAAAAAAAAAATGACATTGTGTAATATGTAAACAAATCAAAAATCACACAAATGGCTTGTAAAACTCATAATAAACATATTAAAACTTGATACTAAGAAGTTGTACATACTTTGGAAAAAATACAGATGCAATCAGCAGCTAAAAAGCAGGGACTMGGTCATTAAAAGGCTTTAAAGGTAAATGGCATGGATAGGAAGCAGCTGGTAGAGCATTTTGTAACTAATTAGATTAATTGGCAAGAATTAAATAGGACTGGATAATATAAAAGAGCATTTTTAAAAGGGCTGAATCTCTCAGAAGCTAGGTGGAGGTTCATCTGTCTTTAAAAAACAGATAGTTGTAGAATAATGCTCCTTAACAGAAAATGAAGAAATTTAACACAACCAATAAATAAATAAATAAATAATATATGTATAGATCTCTGAGGACAAGACAAAAGTCAGTATTGGAGACCATCAGCATTTAAAACAATCCTGATTCTAGTTTGGTTAGCCCTGCTTAGGCTCAGAAACATGTCTAAATAAGTCTAAGTAAACACAGCTCCCTGCACCATCCTTAAATGCTAATTAAACTCTACTGTATAAAAA